>NC_090023.1:95151743-95454774 GCF_037176765.1 Anolis sagrei
CTAATTTACAATAACTCTGCTCAAAGAGGATTTTCCTCTACTCGGACTAAATTTAATCTTGCACTTTTATGTGAGTTTAATCACTCACCAGTTACTATGAGCTGCCTTCCTCTTTTAATGAATATCAAATGCCTTTTAGGAAGCCAGTCCTACTATCTGAAGATTAAATTGTTCCCCCACTTGCATTTCCTTTAAGATGATACCTTTTTATTGTTGTCCCCATAAAATGCATTTTAAAATCTTCAATAATTAATTCTCCTTCATACTGAACCTGATTCTAATTCAACTCTCTATTCACTTTGATTCTTTTCAGCCAGCTGCGAAGAGAGGGAGGAGGGAGGAAAAAAGTGCACAGAGAATACATTTAATTTTCTTTTTATCAGCACAAGAACAGACCTCAGTGCAATGCAAAGGATATGGAAGGCACATCATTTGATGGCTCTGGGTCTGAGGACATTTTTAAAGTCCATTATGACAGCCGTGAGAAAGTTGATGCAAGTCTTGCTGTACATTCTGTAGGTTGGAAAAGGCCTGTGTGTTACAACGGACAAGAGGGAGGGCTTTGTTAATTGCTTGCCATCATGGACTCATTGATTAAGCAGTTCATTTTCCATCCTATGGGGCATGTGGTTTAACATTTGCATTTTAATGTCTTAAGGAAACAATCTTGGTGCATGTGACAAATCACTTGGAGACATGCAGATGTGGGAGCTACACTGCTTTGCATATATTAATTGGGAAACATCCAGACTTCAGACAAGACAGGTTCATACACCAAATCTAAGGCAAGCAATTCTGAATATTGCTGACTTGTGTCCTGGGAGGAGGAGGCAATGTCTGGCTTCATTCTTACATTGTAATTAGAACTCTCTGGCATAATTTACCAGAAACCTCAACACTGTCACATTGCATTCTTTGAGACATTCATCTGTTTGAAAGGAAGGGCTTTGGGGCCAGGGGATACTTCTAATCCATTGCTGAGTGGGCATGGATGGAGACAATTTTACTATACTGTATATCAAAAGGATAAAATACATCCATTAGGACGTAGATTTTTGAATGGATTTCTTATATTCTTTTTGACATTTGATTGAATAGCTCTACTCTAAGTAAAGAGTCACTTAGATATCTGGAAAGGTAAAAATTGAATCCATTCATAGGAGAAAGAGCCTCATGTGCATTCAGATTCATACATACCTGGCATTTCTGGACACTTCTGCAGCCACCTGAGAGTCATTTCTATCTTCATGTTACACAAAAGAGAGATTGCCAAATTCATATATAGCTTTTTAGCCTACCATTCTTGCAAAAGTGGGACTCAAGGCAGCTCACAAAGAGATTTTTAAAACAAATAGCTAAGACATTAAAAAGGAATTAAACACGTTATACCACTGAATTAAAAGCAACACCTATCCATTAAGAGCAATATCCATTCATTTTGGCAATTGATGGTCTTGATTGTCAAAAACCTCCTTGAATGAAAAGGCATTTGTCTGCCACATATAGGAAATTGGGTAAAAGGAAGCCCACTGTATTTTCTCTATTTTTAATCTATTGATTATAGTTATTGCAGTGTTTACTACTTTCTGTGAAATCCAGGGCCCAGAATATCAAGGCAGAAAATCCCACATTATCTGAGTGTGGACTCAGATAACCCAGTTCAAAGCAGATATTGTGGGATTTTCTGCCTTGATATTCTGGGATATAGGGCTGTGTGGAAGGGCCCTGAGTCTACACTCAGATAATGGTCACTTTATCCCAGGAGCATTTGCGTTTAAGAAACATCGATGTTCCTGGGGGCCTGTCTACACCCATCCCAGAAAGCATGCGCTTTATGGGGTGGGTGTCCATATGTTCTGCCAGGACTGGCCTGGCAGAACATCTGGAGAGTCTCTCTCCTCCCCCCAAAGCCCCCAAACCCCTTTGAAAAGTAAAATAAACTTACTCGGCCTCCATTACAGTCTTCCCTGGAGTTCTCCCAGAAAATAATAATGGCATGGCAGGAGAGTGGGGGGGGGGGGGGGGGGGAGAGAGAAAAATCACTCTCTCCTGCTCTCCTGGTGCATCATTTCTATGCACTGGGAGAGCTCTGGGAAGACTGTAGTGGAGGCCAGGTAAGTTTATTTTACTTTTCAAAGGGGTTTGGGGGATGTGGGGAGGGGGTGGGATTCCCATAGTTTTCTGGACTAATTTAGTCTGGAAAACTGTGGTAATGATGTCCAGACACCAGAAGCAGTGTATTTATCCCCGCCTTCCAACAAGGCATAGAATAAATTCGCTATCTAATTAATTCGTTTTCCTGGTTTGTAGCAAATAATTGAGTGTTGGCCAGAGCATCATCTGGACAACCCCCTTTTACTGTGGAAGTTTCCACAATAAAGGGGCTGTCTGGATGGGCCCATTGTGGGATTTCCTGCCTTGATATTCTGGCATATAGAACTGTGTAGAAGTGACCCCAGGAATCTCCAGTATTGAAAAGAAGAAAACAGATGATTTAAATAAACACTATGCAAGGATCTGTGTTGCTCTCATCAGATTGATAGGCGAGGACATGGGTGTGCATGGCCCACAATGCCTTTTCTCTGACATTCCTAAATTGATTAGGAGGTCTGAAAGAGTTTTCAAACAAATGTTAGTATCATCCTGCTTCAGATTTCAGCATGAAAATAGCAGGAACTAAGAGGATGAAGAAGTTGAGGTCAGGGCTTGCCTTGTGATTACTTCACACTTTTAGCCTTTCTGCAATTAGAATAAATGCTAGTGCTAAGTTAGACCTAATATCATGAGAACAAATTTGAGGAAGTGAGCATTTATCAGAAGGGTCTTAAGGAATTTTAAAATATATTTAGAAAACATATATTGGAGAAAAGTTATATTATTTAAATCATCCCATGAATTGATTGAACATTCATCCAAAATTCATAACCAATGTTTTGTTCCTTTAATTTTGTTGCAGCAATGGGAAACACTAGAATCCAACATCTTCATCACATTAGAGAATGAATGCATTTAAATCCAGTTTCTGTCTTCTGCAGAATTCCGGCATTTGTAGTTTAGTGAGGCTGTTAAAGGCTCTTCCCTAAACTACAAACCCCAGAATTCTGCAGGAGGCAGCAACTGGATATAAAGTGAATTTGTTCTCTAGTGTGATGAAGTAGCAAGACATTAACTAATGAACACCATCCAGACACAGGACGCTCTCAGGCAGCAAGCAATCAAGGGCTAGGGAACACCACCAAGACAAAGGATGCTGACAGGAAATAAACACTCCAAGGGAACAAAGGCCTGGCTACTTCCAGGCAGATGCCCTCACTATTAACTATGCAATCTTCTCATTTACTCACATGCTAATGGACGGATTCTACTCAAACACTCACAGATCAGGCTTGCTAACTGCACCCTTCACACTTGGTTAATAGACACTGGCTCTCTTTCCCACCCTGGACATTCAATGGTATACTCCACTTGCTTTACCAGCATCAGATCCTCTGAAGATGTCAGCCACAGATGCAGGCAAAACTTCAGGAGAAAATGTTGCTAGATTACAGTCATACAGCCCGGAAACCACACAACACTCAATTGATTCCAGCCATGAAAGCCTTTGACAATGTTTAAAATTGTGCTAAGTTGTATTTATCTAGGGTGTGGGGCTATGACATTTGTAAGACTCTCAAAAAGATCTTTGATAAAATAAACAATTTTAAATGCTTTATTTAGCATGCTGGACTATTTAGAATGAGACAATGGATGTGAACATTTCCAAGTCAGGGGTTAGGCAGTATCAAAATTACTTCAAAGTATTTGTGTTTTGTGAGATTTGAAATGCATTTTTGAAGGAGCAGAAAGTTAGCATAGATTTTGCATCTTTTGTGGGTAAGATTAGAAGGGAGGAATGAAAAATGGAAGGAAGTTGTCATTTTCATCTGTCAGGGGAGAAGAAAAGAGGTAGTTAACGAATTTTTCACAGGCTCTCTGTTTCTCTTCCCCTTGCTATGTGAGGAAAAACAAATGGTTATTTCAAGACTTTCCTTTGCAAAGGTTGAAGTGAAAATTGGAGAAAGCACGTGTATTTTAAATCTGGAACATTGCCACTCAAATTAGATTTGAGATGTCACTTTATTGTAATAGTGGGAAGTAACATTTAGTTTTCATTGTGCCTATTAGAAGAAACTCAAATGTGAATGGTGAGTGAGGGCTATATCATGAATATGGATAGAAGTGTACAAATAGAGTATGATTTTGGTATATCTAACTGTTGGATAAAGAATTTCATTTCTTATTAGCCATATTTATACGGTTCTGGCCCAGCTTACTTGTCCGAACGCATCCATCCCTACGTCCCACCTCGTAATCTAAGATCATCCGGGGAGGCCCTGCTTTCACTCCCGTCAACAGCACAGATGTGCCTGGCGGGAACGAGAGACAGGGCCTTCTCGGCTGTGGCCCCCCGCCTATGGAACACACTCCCAAATGGGGTAAGATCCGCTCCCTCCCTCCTGGCTTTTATAAAAAAAAATTAAATCATGGTTTTGGGACCAGGCCTTCGGGCAGTAGAAGTAAGTGTATGCAGCATTTCGGAAAGACAATGACTGGAATGGTGATTTGATGGACGAGACCGTTTTATTGTATTAATTACTGTTTTATTGCTCATGGGTGTATTTTTTAATTTGATTTATGTCTAATTGTAGTGTATAATTGCAATTGTTTGTACTGGCATTGAATTTTTGCCATTACTTATGTGTAAACCGCTTTGAGTCCCCCTCGGAGTGAGAAAAGCGATATACAAATACTGTAAATAAATAAAATAAATAATAATAAATATTTAAATATTTCATTTGCCCCATCTTTTGAAGCAAACCTGCATTTTCTGGCCTGAAACTTGAAAAAGTTGTTTTTTTTTAAAGAGTACAGCTTCCCAAAATTTATTTATTTATTTATTTCCTACATTTATACCCTGCCATTCTCACCTCCCCGGGTGGGGTGGGGGCTCAGGGCGGCCTCACAGAAGCACCATACGATGCTAGAATCATAAAACATTCAACAATACATTAAAATATTAAAGCAATAATTAAAATAATACATTAAAATACATCTATTAAAAATCTGAATCCAAAATCCAAGTCTGCATTAATTCATTGTCATAAGTTGCTTCAGTCTACTTTCACTTGCTGCCATTCACTGGTTGAACACTTGGTCCCATAGCCAAGTCTTAAGTTTCCTTCTCAAGGACAGGAGGGAGGTGGTCAGTCTGATGTCCCTGGGGAGAGCATTCCACAGACGGGGGGGGGGGGCACTGCTGAGAAGACCCTGTCCCTGATCCCCACAAGTCATGTTTGTGATGGCAGTGGGATCGAGGGCAGGGCCTCTCCAGATGATCTTAAATTTTGTGATGGTTCGTAACAGGAGATACGTTCGGACAGATAGTCTGGGCCAGAACCATTTAGGGATTTAAAGGTTAAAACCAGCACTGTGAATTGTGCTCTGAAGCTGATCGGCAGCCAGTGGAGCTGGCGTAACAGAGGGGTTGTGTGCTTCCTGTACACTGCTCCAGTGAGCAACATGGCTGCTGACCGCTGGACTAGTTGAAGCTTCTGTGCAGTCTTCAAAGGTAGCCCCACATAAAGTGCATTGCAGTTGTCTATTCGGGATGTAACAAGAGTTTGGACCACTGTGGCCAAGTCAGATTTCCCAAGATACGGGTGCAGCTGGCGCACAAGTTTTAATTGTGCAAATGATCTCCCGGCCTGGGGTTCCAGGCTTAGCAATTAATCCATGATCACTCCCAAGCTGCGATCCTGCGTCTTCAGGGGGAGTATAACCCCGTCCAACACAGGCTGTAACCCCATGCCCTGTTCGGCCTTTTGACTGACCAGGAGTACCTCTGTCTTTTCGGGATTCAGTTTCAATTTGTTCATCTTCATCCAGACTAACACAGCAGCCAAGCACTAGTTCAGGAACTTAGTATCAGGTGGGAAGGAGTGATAGAACTGAACATCATCCTCATACATATATCTAACCCCAAAACTCCAAATGGTCTCTCCCAGTGGCTTCATGTAAATGTTAAACAGCATGGGGGACAGTACTGATCCTTGTGGGACCCCACAAGTCAATGGTTGCGAGGTCGAGCAGGTGTCCCCCAGTAACACCTTCTGGGAATAGCCCTCAAGGAAAGATCAGAGCCACTGCAAAAGAGTACCTCCCAGTCCCATATCCCTGAGGCATCTGAAAATGATATTGTGGTCAATGGTATCGAAGGCCACTGAGAGGTCCAGCAGAACCAACAGGGGCACACTCCCCTGTCTAGTTCCCAGCATAGATCATCTACCAAAGCGACCAAGGCTGTTTTGGTACCATGTCCCGGCCTAAAGCCAGACTGTACCGGATCTAGATAATCAATGTCTACCAAGAATCCCTTGGGCAAAGTCCTGCGAGGCCACCACACATTCCAGAATTTTGCCCAAAAAGGGGAGATTGGAAACTGGCTGAAAGTTGTTCAATTGGGTGGGGTCTAGTGATGGTTTCTTCAACAGGGGTTTTATAACAGCCTCTTTTAGGCTGGCTGGAATCTTGCCTTCTTGTAAGGAGGCATTAACCATCACCTTCACCCACCCTGCCAAACCCCCTCTGGCCCCCTTTATCAGCCAGGATGGGCAGGGGTCTAGGATGCATGTGGTCGCTCTCATCTCTCCAAGGTTCTTGTCCACGTCCTTGAGCTGCACCAATTAAAATGAATCCATTAAAATCGGACAAAATCCTCCTGGAATAGTATATGCTATACATTCCCTGAAGTGTACTGTAATAAAAGAAAGATGGAGGTAGCTACTCCATGGACTTAATGAACCCTCTACCCCAGTGGTTCTCAACCTGTGGATCCCCAGTTGTTTTGGCTTTCAACTTCCAGAAATCCTAACAGCTGGTAATCTGCCTGGGATTTCTGGGAGTTGTAGGTCAAAACACCTTGGGGACCCACAGATTGAGAACCACTGCCCTCGGTAGTGAGGCTGCTCGCTGTACTGGTTGGGAAATTCTGGGAGTTAGTCTGACTTTTTGAAATTATTTCCAGATTAATGCATGAATCAGAATACATTTTATGAGATTCCAGACCTCTGTAGACTTTCATCTGCATTTCTTGATTTTTGAAGAAAAATTAAACCCTGAAAAATTTGCAATTTAGCATGCATATATATTTGGATTTTATGAAAAAGCATAGTGGGTTAAACTGCTGAGCTGTTGAACTTGTTGACTGAAAGGACACAGGTTCAAATCCAGAGAGCAGCATGAGCTCCCGCTGTTAGCCCCAGCTTCTGCGAACCTGGTAGTTCAAAAACATGCAAATGTGAGTAAATCAATAGGTGGGAAGGTAACGGCACTTTATACAGTCATGCTGGCCACATGACCAGCTCTTCAGCTTTGAAATGGAGATGAGCACCAACACCCAGAGTTGGACACAACTGGACTTAATGTCAGGGGAAAACCTTTACCTTTACCTATAATAGAAGAACATATAGACGTATATATATTATTTTAATACATGTGGAATTGACATGGACTGGAATAGATTATTCAATCATCCTTACTGTTCCATGATAGTCTTAACCTTATAATGTTCCATTTTCACATACCTATGCAAACACAAGAGACATATAATCTTCTCAATATGTCATAATACCAGAAGGGGTACAAAGGTATCACATTAGGGCAAAGGAAATAGAAAGATATTGTATCTTTCCCAAGTTGAAATTCATCCCTAAGCCCTAAGCAAAATACTTAACAAACATCACAAATTGTTTTTTAAACAGATTACGAAAAATGTAGGGAAGAGTTTGATTCAAATTCCTAGATTGTCACTAGTAGGGTTGGATAGGTTCACTCGGATGTGGCATAATTAGGAAGAAACTGGATGTTTTTGCCTTCTGAAGGGACTTCCGTCACGTTTCTGTGAGGCTATAGTCCCCTATAGTTTTGAATTGCTTTGCGCGATTGATTTCAGGGATGCAGAAGCGAGTCGGAACTATGATGAAGCGTTTTTAATGCAACTAAGCTGCTGGGAGGCAAAGCCTAAGTTGCTTGCCTCCCTGTCAATCACAGGGTACATTTTGGGAAGGGGAGAGGTTTGCAGTGTCCGACAGCCATTGCTGTATAAACCCAAGCACATGATTGGAAGGATCATTGACAGCCAGGGAAGGGAGAGGGGAGGCTGGACCATTGTTGTTGCTGCAGCTTGGTGCTGTTGAGTGTGGGGTGGAAGAAAGGGTTTGGAGTCAGAGGAAAGGAGTTTTGGATAAAGGAGGAAGGCAAGGGAAAAGGGAAGATTTAGAGAGAGGAAGGGTTTGGAGCCAGTGAAGAGAAAGAAAGAAGGAAATGTTTATTTGGGAGGCGGGGAGAGGGTGAAATTAATAAAGATATTTCTGTAAACTTCTTTTTGCTCATCATGAAAGCTTTGCTATTTTTATTGGGGTCTCTCCCTTTTTTTCTGGGGTTTATATTTTGAACATGTCCTAACAGTTCTGTTCCAAAGAGAAAGAAAAGTGGGTTTGGGAGGGGAGGGAGAGGGTGAAATAAATGAAGTCATTTCTGGAAACTTTTTTTGCTCACATGTCCTAACATGTTGAAATGTGGTATGTTAATAGAGGAGGGTGTGTTGTACCAGTATATCAAGTTTCATCAAGATTGGTGTGAAAATGAGGGAGTGAGAAGGTCCTGGAGTTTTCCCAGTGCCAGTGCTGTTTTCTGCTTATTCAGTGATTCAGAAGTTTCAGAAAGTTCTGACTTTTTTTGGAAAAATTCGGAAGTGACTTTAAAATCAAACCACCAGTGCCCCCTACATCCTAAATGAGTTTTGAATCATTTTTTTTATCAACCAAGCCTAGTCACTAGTTTTCCTGAGACATTTTGCAATTGTAAGAATGGAGGGAAGATGGGAGCTCTTTGCCACTCACCTCTAATCTCCCTATGTTGACCGAAAAGATGAAAAGCTACAATATTGAACATAGTTACAGTCATGACAGAAAACACTTTACTTGGGATGCCTGATCATAGGGAGCACATGTTTATCACAGTTACTCTGTCTAGTCTACTGATGTAGTCTGCTGACCTTGCTTTTAATAAGGCTTTAGCTAGCATGTATGTTCCTATCTCCAGAGCTAAATGTTCCAAATACCTGAGCAGTGTTATTATTTTCCTTCATCAAAAGTGAACTCTAAAGGAATGTAATTTCTATCTAAAATGTTATATATTTTGAAGGATGCCACAAGAATTATGGTAAGGCTAAATAAACTTCCAGGTGCTATTTTATATAATGCTGCTACTGAATTTTATGAATTGAAGAAGGTAGGAAATAATAAGTTTCATTTTATGTCTACCTTTACTACCCCACTGACTTTGGAGTTAATCGCTGAAACTGTTTTTTTCTCTTGCCCCAACTAATGCTAGTGCTTCAATTTATTTATGTGCATGATGGCAGTTAGTAGTTCACTTGAAATGAAAGACTGGATGAACATTATCTGTATGAAGATGGGGAGGGGAACGATGAGAAGGAGACTTACAGAAGTATTGAAGTGGGAAGAGGAAGACAAGCAAACATGAAGAACACTGACCTGATGAGTTATGGACCTAGGCAGAACTGGACAAATACAGCAAGATCCTAAATGACACCCAAAAGCTATCTTCTGTTCCTCATTATTTTATGATCATGTTTTTTTATGATTCTATTAAAACCAATGAATCAAAGCATGTAATTAGTATGCTGTGAATCTGAGGAAAAAGCACTCCAGTATTTATTTGACCAAACTTATTTTGAACACTTGCTAAAAGCACTGTAAGGGATAGAAGATTTATGTCCAGTGTCTTGTAATGTCTTTTGAACTCTTTAGGTTTTATTTAGAGCAGGGATGTCCAACTTGTGACCTTCCAGATGTTTGGACCTCCAACTCACAGAAACCCTAGCCAGCTTGTTCCCAATAGCCAGGAATTCTGGGAGTTCAAAACACCTAGAGGGCCACAAGTTTGATAACATTTATCTAGAGCTAGACTTCCATGTACTCTTGTGGTGTCTTTATGTAATATATGTTCATGAGCAACAAAGGATGGGTGAAAAAATGTTTGGTTTCATTTTGAATGTATCTTTTAATCAGCTCTTAATTTTAAATATGAATTAAAAGTCATCTAGTTCTATTTTTTCCCCTTCAGAAACCATGACATCGACTTGAAGACATGAATGTTCCAATGTGCCTTTGAATAATGGTTTAGCTACTGATTAAGTCTGTCTAGCCTCATTCTTTTGGTTGGATCTCCAGCACTTTACCTCCAGCTCCGATTCTACAGTTTTGCATTTGCACAAGCCCTTGTCTATTAGTCTCAAATCTGTACATGCCTATTAGTCTCAAAGCCTATTAGTCTCAAATCTGTACATGCTCATTGGTTGTTTGACTGCTGGTTTATGTTTTATGATGTTTTATATTTATATTTTAATGTTACATGTTTTAATTCTGTTATTTGTAACCTTTGTTTATATTGGGCTTGGTCCCCATGTAAACCACCCTGAGTCCCTTAGGGGAGATGGAGGTGGGACAAAAGAATAAAGTTATTATTATCATTGATCTTTTTATAAGGGGTGCTTCTGTTTTCCCATGCAAGTACATTTTCAATCAAAATATAGCTATCTATCTCTAAAAGTCTTCCAATGATATTTTAAACTTTCTAAAAACGTGTTATGGAATTCAGAAATGTAAACAGCAATATTAAATATCTGCATCATGGGAAAGCTTGCACACAAAAATGAAATATCCATCATTGCAAAACATATGGAGTGAAAAGAAAATGGTAATATTCAGGGGAAGTGGACACAAAATTGTGTATATTCTGAGAAATGTGCTTGAAAAAGTAAAGGAATTTTCATAGAGAATATTTTTAAAGGAAATTCATAAACTGATGAGGAACTAGAACACAATACATTTAGCAGCCCAAAAATGAGAAACAGTGAACTGAGCATAACAGAATTGTCCATCTCTACTGGTGAATGCATGTAATGCTTAAGTACTGCATATTAGTACAGATTTTTATAAGATAATATTCATTATGCCACTTCTATTTTTTCTTACATTTATTTTGTTATTCCACATGAAAGCAAACCACTAAAGTCACCTTTAAAGCCTGTTTTTTATGATCTTTCAGAGAAGGACTGAGAGAGAATGGCAGGGCTGGGAAACAAAGTAAATTATCTAATTTTCCACTTGTCTGCTAAAAGGTTCACAGATATGACTTATCAGCCATTAGCAAACCAAGATGACAGTTTAACACAATGACCCTCATTGAAAAAGTGATTGACAAAAGAGATCCTTCTGCCCTCTCCACAATTTTCTAAGAATCAAAGATAGCTTCCACCTTAACTTCTGACTGATGTATTTCAAAAAATAACACTTTTGTATGATGAGAGAATAATAGAACACATTTTTCATTAGATATAGGATATGGCTCATCTTTTTCATTTGCCACAGTATTAAGGGCTGAAAAAGGTCACTTAAGCCACTTCATAGGATTTCTTCTATTTTCTTCCACTGCTTAAGCACTCAACTTGCACCAGAAGCAAGAAATAGCTTAAAATCAATCAGTTCATTCAGGATAAACTATATTTTTTAATTAGATTAACCATTAATTTAGATGTTTTGTAATATACTTGCTGTGTTGTTGTTGTTGTTCATTTGTTCAGTCGTCTCCGACTCTTCGTGACCTCATGGACCAGCCCACCCCAGAGCTCCCTATCGGCCGTCACCACCCCCAGCTCCTTCAAGGTCAGTCCAGTCACTTCAAAGATGCCATCCATCCATCTTGCCCTTGGTCGGCCCCTCTTCCTCTTGCCTTCCACTTTCCCCAGCATAATTGTCTTCTCTAGGCTTTGCTGTCTCCTCATGATGTGGCCAAAGTACTTCAACTTTGTCTCTAGTATCCTTCCCTCCAGTGAGCAGCCGGGCTTTATTTCCTGGAGGATGGACTGGTTGGATCTTCTCGCAGTCCAAGGCACTCTCAGAACTTTCCTCCAACACCACAGCTCAAAAGCATCAATCTTCCTTCGCTCAGCCTTCCCTGAGGTCCAGCTCTCACACCCGTAGGTTACTACAGGGAATACCATGACTTTGACTAGGCGGATCTTTGTTGCCAGTGTGATGTCTCTACTCTTTACTATTTTATTGAGATTGGACATTGCTCTCCTCCCAAGAAGTAAGCGTCTTCTGATTTCCTGGCCACAGTCTGCATCTGCAGTAATCTTTGCACCTAATAATACAAAGTCTGTCACGGCCTTCACATTTTCTCCCTCTATTTTCCAGTTGTCAATCATTCTTGTTGCCATAATCTTGGTTTTTTTGATGTTTAGCTGCAACCCAGCTTTTGCGCTTTCTTCTTTCATCTTGATTAGAAGGCTCCTCAGCTCCTTCTCGCTTTCGGCCATCAGAGTGGTGTCATCTGCATATCTGAGGTTGTTAATGTTTCTTCCAGCAATTTTCACCCCAGCTTTGCATTCATCAAGCCCCGCACATTGCATGATGTGTTCTGCATACAAGTTAAAAAGGTTGGGTGAGAGTATGCAGCCTTGCCGTACGCCTTTCCCAATCTTGAACCAGTCTGTTGTTCCATGGTCAGTTCTTACTGTTGCTATTTGGTCCTTGTACAGATTCCTCAGGAGAGAGACAAGGTGGCTTGGTATGCCCATCCCCCCAAGAACTTGCCACAATTTATTATGATCCACACAGTCAAAGGCTTTAGAATAGTCAATGAAGCAGAAGTAGATGTTTTTTCTGGAACTCCCTGCCTTTCTCCATTATCCAGCGGATATTGGCAATCTGGTCTCTCGTTCCTCTGCCTTTTCTAAACCCAGCTTGAACATCTGGCAACTCTCGCTCCATGTATTGCTGGAGTCTTCCTTGCAGGATCTTGAGCATTACCTTACTGGCATGAGAAATAAGGGCCACTGTACGGAAGTTGGAGCAGTCTTTCGCATTTCCCTTTTTGGTATGGGGATATAAGTTGATTTTTTCCAGTCTGATGGCCATTCTTGTGTTTTCCATATTTGCTGGCATATGGCATGCATCACCTTGACAGCATCATCTTTTAAGATTTTAAACAGTTCGGCTGGGATCCCGTTGTCTCCAGCTGCCTTGTTGTTAGCAAGGCTTCCCAAGGCCCATTCAACCTCACTCCTCAGGATGTCTGGTTCTAATTCATTCACCACACTGTCAAAGCTATCCTCGATATTATTATCCTTCCTATACAGATCTTCTGTATAGTCTTGCCACCTTCTCTTGATCTCTTCAGCTTCTGTTAGGTCCCTGCCATCTTTGTTTCTTATCATACCAATTTTTGCCTGAAATTTACCTCCAATGTTTCTAATTTTCTGGAAGAGGTCTCTTGTCCTTCCTATTCTGTTGTCTTCTTCCACTTCCATGCATTGCTTATTTAAAAATAGTTCCTTATATCTTCTGGCTAACCTCTGGAATTGCGCATTTAACTGGGCATATCTCCCCTTATCCCTGTTTCCTTTTGCTTTCCTCCTTTCTTGGGCTACTTCCAGTGTCTCAGCGGACAACCATTTTGCCTTCTTAGTTTTCTTTTTCTTTGGGATGTACTTTGTTGCTGCCTCCTGAACAATGTCGCAGACTTCTGTCTATAGTTCTTCTGGGACTCGGTTTACTAAATCTAGTCCTTCAAATCTGTTCTTCACTTCCACTGTATATTCGCTAGGAATGTTAGTGAGATCATATCTAATTGGTCTGTGTATTTTCCCTGATCTCTTTAGTTTTATTCTAAACTGAGCAATAAGAAGTTCGTGATCTGAGCTACAGTCAGCCCCAGGTCTTGTTTTCACCGACTGGATGGATGTCCACCACCTTTGGCTGCAAAGGATGTAGTCAATCTGATTTCGGTGCTGACCATCTGGTGAAGTCCATGTATAAAGCCGTCTTTTAGGTTGTTGGAAGAGAGTGTTTGTTATACACAGCAAGTTTTCCTGGCAAAATTCTATCAGCCTGCGTCCCGCTTCATTTTGTTCTCCCAGACCATGCTTGCCTGTGATCCCAGTTGTCATTTGACTTCCCACCTTGGCATTCCAGTCTCCTGTAATGAAAATAATGTCTCTTTTTGGTGTATTATCCAGTAGGTCCTGCAGATCCTCACAGAACTGATCTACTTCTGCTTCTTCAGCAGCTGTGGTTGGGGCGTATATTTGGATCACTGTGATGTTGAAAGGCTTTCCTTGCACTCGAATTGAGATCATTCTGTCATTTTTTGGGTTGTATCCAAGCACTGCTTGCTGTACATTGGAGCAAATAAGGGTGATGACATCCATTTGCAGAATAATTCCAAATCATGTGGTGATTTTATTAACATTGTGCAAATTACTGGCAAGACTGACAATAGATAGCAAACCACCATGATGGTAAGCCCAATAGCAAACAGTGACACTAACAATTTCAGTTTCATGGGCAGTCAGTTGTTCACCGGCTGGGATGAAAGACTGGATGAACAATATCTGTATGAAGATAGGCAGGGGAGAAAAGAGCAAGAGTCTTATAAAAGTATTACAGCAGGAAGAGGAAGCAGGTGGAAATGAAGAACATGCAATTGATGAGTTATGCACTTAAGCAGAAGAGGGCAAATGTAGCAAGGCATGTCCATTGTCTTCCTTTTCCGCCTCCTTTTCTTTGCCTAGAGATTACCCAGTGAGTTGGGATCTTACTTTCCTTCCAATCAAACCACTACTTGCACTTTCTACATGGATTCCCAGACTTTAATATAACTATTCTTAAATCCCAGGAGAACTATTTCAGGAGTCTGTAAGAAGGAGAATGAGTATAAGATGCATGCTTCAGAGGGAAAAGGGTATTAGAATCTCCATGCTTTAAGGAAGGGAAGGGAAGATAGTGAGAGAGAAGGAGAAAGAAAGGGAAGTGTGTGTGATCTACACCCAGTGAAATACTGAGTTTTATTCAGTAAACAGTTAAACATTTATGACATTACATTTTCCCATAGAAAGTAAAAAAGAGTGTTTCATTTCCTGAGGAATTACACAATATCTTTCATTTCATTAATTTTATTATCAAACCCAGAATAATTTATTTAGAAAGTGAGGATGAAAACTGTATATATATATATATATATATATATATATATATATACACACACACACACACACAGTTTTCATATACATATATATGTGCGATTAATAAAAAAAATGTTTAAATACAGGAGGGGGTGAATTGTTTTTGAGAGTGTTTCCAAAATTATGGACCTATTTTTTTATTACGAAGTAGCGAATTTTAAGGGGCTCATTTCTCCCTCATTTTTAGAGAACTGGTGATGAAACTTGTACAACACATTTTCCAGTGTTAGCTCACCAAAGTTCAGAATGTTACAGTCATCTATAACTTCTGGATAATTTTTGGATATATCTCTATCTATCTATCTATCTATCTATCTATCTATCTATATTAAACAAGAACTATTTACTTGGATTTTATATACAATCTATATATACAATCTTAAATTAGTGCAAAATGCTGCTGTCCAGCTTATTGCAGGGGTTCCAGCAAGGTGCCACATCACTCCAATCTTGCAGCAACTGCATTGGTTGCCGATTGAGCACTGGATTACCTTTAAAGTGCTGATTCTTACCTTTAAGGCCTTATATGGCCTGGGGCCGGAGTACCTGAGGGACCGCCTCACCCCCTACCAATCCCCAAGATCACTTCATTCAGACGATCAGAATCTCCTTGAAGTTCCCAATTTTAGGACCATTCACCTGATGTCTACCAGGCGTAGAGCTTTCTCTGTAGTGGCTCCTTATCTGTGGAATGCTTTGCCAGCAAGAACAAGAGCTCTCCGTGATTTACTTGCTTTTCTAAGAGCTTGTAAAACTTATTTATTTAGGGTGGCATTTGAATTTTGTTGACTGAAGTTCTTCTTGTTTTTATATGTAATGTATCACATGTGTATATAGTAAACCGCTCCAAGCCTTCGGGGAGTGGGGTATATAAAATTGATTAATAAATAAATAAATAAATAAATAAATAAATGCTCTGTGCATAATGAGTACCTTAAAAACAAAAGAACTAATGAACGAAAACACACCAAATTTGGCAACAAAACTTCTTACTATACAAGGAGTGACCATCACTCAAAAAATTATGATTTTGTCATTTGGGAGTTGTAGTTGCTGGGATTTATAGTTCACCTACAATCAAAGAGCATTCTTAACTCCACCAATGATGGAATTGAACCAAACTTGGCACATAGGACTCCCTTGACCAACAGAAAACATTAGAAGTGTTTGGTGGGTTCTAGTTTACCTACATCTATAGAGCACTGTGGACTCAAACAATGATGGATCTGGACCAAACTTGGCACAAATACTCAATATGCCCAAATATAAAGACAGATGGAGTTTGGGGGAAATAGACCTTGACATTTCGGAGTTGTAGTTACTGGGATTTATAGTTCACCTACAGTCAAGGAGCATTCTGAACCCCACCAATGACAGAATTGGACTAAACTTCCCACACAGAACCCTCATGACCAACAGAAAATACTGTGTTTTCTGGTGGTCGTTGGTGACCCTTCTGACACCCCCTCACAACCCCCCCCCCCTCAGGGGTCCCAAACCCCAGGTTTAGAAATGCTGCCTTAAGGCCATCCAGCCCAACTCCCTTCACCAGAGCAAGAAAACATAAAGCCCTCCTGACAAAGAGCTATCCAGCCATAGGTATAGATAAATATATATAATTTACACACACACACACACACACACACGTTTATGACAGATATAGCACCATAGATTTGAAAGGGACCCCTAAAGAAGGACAATTATATGTTGCATGTTCCAGAGTAGGCAAACCAGACAAAATGCTCTGCTCGTTTTGAGTGACATCATAACTCAAAATCCACTAAATTTTGGCTACTAAATTTGGTCACTAAAGTGCCACTAAATTTGGCCACAAGTCACCTACTAACCCAAGGAGTGACCATCACTCAAAAAATTGATTTTGTCATTTGGGAATTGTAGTTGCTGGGATTTATAGTTCACCTATAATCAAAAAGCATTCTGAACTCCACCAACAATGGAATTGAATCAAACTTGGCACACAGAACTCCCATGACCAACAGAAAATACTGAAAGGGTTTGGTGGGCATTGACCTTGAATGTTGGAATTGTAGTTCACCTCCATCTAGAGAACACTGTAGACTCAAACAATGATGGATCTGGACCAAACTTGACAGGAATACTCAATATGCCCAAATGTGAACACAGATGGAGTTTGGGGAAAACAGACCTTGACATTTGGGAGTTGTAGTTACTAGGATGTATAGTTTACCTACAATCAAAGAGCATTCCAAACCCCACCAATGATGGAATTGGGCCAAACATCCCACACAGAACCCCCATGACCAACAGAAAATTCTGTGTTTTCTGGTGGTCTTTGGTGACCCTTCTGATACCCCCCTGGTGACACCCGCCCCTCCCGGGGGTCTTGACTTCCCAGGTTGAGAAATGCTGCCTTAAGGCCATCCAGTCCAACTCCCTTCACCAGGGCAAGAAAACATAATCAAAGCCCTCCTGACAAAGGGGCATCCAGCCATTCACACACACACATTTATGTATATGACAGATGCAGTATCAAAGATTTGAAAGGGACCCCTAAAGAAGGACAATGATATGTTGCCTGTTCCAGAGTAGGCAAACCAGACAATCTCTACATCAACACTGGCAAAGAGACAGCAAGAAATACTGTTTACCCACAAGCATAACGACATTACATATATTAGAAACAAACTCTTTCTCATTACTTTATTTTCCAGATCACCAGACTGGGCCACAGCAATGTGTGGCAGGGGACTGCTAGTTTTATATATAAGATAACCAAGGCATCAATCCCCAGAAGTTTCAGAAAGATTCACATATCTATAGATTTTGGGGATTTTAAAGGTTTATACAAAAACTTTTACCCCCCCCCCCCCAAAGGCATAAACAGCAATCCCCTTGAATGTCTGTCTAACAGTGTACATATATACATAGACATATGATACACATTTAACCATAGAAGTTCAACTTAGCACAGATTATTGGGCTTTCTGATGCTGAGCACTGCATTCTGAGAATTGTAGTTTAGGGCAGGGCCTTTTGAATTCACTGCCACAGGGGGCCTCACCTTCCCAAACTACATTTCCCCAAATGCTGTGTTCAGTTTTTCACCCAACCCAGCCCTTCCTTATAGTGACCAGCAAGCAGCTTTGGTCTAGCAATGGCTTCTTTGGCTTTACCAAAGTTGCTTAATGCTTGTACTGAAAATTAAACTGACTTTGGGAGGCTTCCGAATGTTATAGAATCTTAACAAAAATTATTGGTGAGTGTTTTGATTCTTAAATTTTTATCTCCCCCATTTTTGCATGTTTCTTAATAGTGATTTATTTGCACAAATCTAATGACTTACTAATGACTTACAGGACTAGCAATAATTTTGCACAGCCCATGTATATGTATAGGTAAAGGTAAAGGTTTTTCACTGTCATTAAGTCCAGTTGTGTCCAACTCTGGGGGTTGGTGCTCATCTCCATTTCTAAGCCAAAGAACCAGCATTGTCCATAGACACCTTCAAGGTCATATGGCAAGCATGACTGCATGGAGCGCCGTTACCTATTGATCTACTCACTTTGCATGTTTTTGAACTGGTAGGTTGGCAGAAACTGGGGCTAACAGTGGGAGCTCACGCCACTCCCCTGATTCGAACCTGCAACCTTTCAGTAACCAAGTTCAGCAGCTCAGTGATTTAACCCACTGTGCAACAGGACTATCTATCTATCTATCTATCTTTCCAAATTAAAAAAATCTATTTCAGGATTTTATAACTCTCTCTCTCTCTCTCTCTCTCTCTCTCTCTCTATATATATATATATATATATCATAATAATATTCTATAATTAAAAATTACAAAAAATGTAAATAACAAAGAGTAAAAAAAGAATCAGGTGCTGGTGTTGCAGCAGAAATATAATAGCTTGCTTTCAAAAGAATGCAATATGCAACAGAATATAGAATACAAGAATGGGATGATGAAATAGAAAGAGTGATTCAGTGAAACCAAGCAGGACATATGACATGAAATGGCCTATTTAATGTCTCCTCACTTAGATAATTAGAAAGTTGCCCTTAGAATATTAAGTAGCCAATGTTCTACCATTACCACTTAGTCAAGAGTTAATCAAATCAGTCTGCAAGACTGATAGTTCTTCACTTCAATTTAGTCTCTACTAGTATAAAATTCATCTTAGTTGGTATTCCTGAGTGGCAAAATGTACAGCTAAGGGCTTAGTCCTGAGCTTAGGCATAGCTATTGCACAGCCAGTCCTTTTCTGTGTCTAATTATCACTTGGTCGGGGACAGATTGTTATGTGAAAATGATGTAGGATAGCTTTGGAGGCAGAGTTTAACCCTTTCAGATTTATAAATGATGTGTTGTTAGATTGGATTTTATTTAATGATGCATGTCCAGGTGGCTTGGAAGTCCAGGGTCTACCCCAAACAAGCAATTAAACCAGTTGCATATTAATTCTTATGCAAATATTCACAACAGCCACTGTGCAACAAATAGCTATGGTAGTCAAAACTGACTAAATGAGGAGTAAGTGCTATTTCCAAAATATTTGTTGCACTTCTTTGTATGTTATATTGTTGATTTAGCACAATGGTTCTCAACCTGTGGATTCCCAGGTGTTTTGGCCTACAACTCCCAGAAATCCCAGCCAGTTTACCAGCTGTTAGGATTTCGGGGAGTTGAAGGCCAAAACATCTGGGGACCCACAGGTTGAGAACCACTAATTTAACAGGTATTCTTTAAAAACAGAATATGTCACCTTGTTTGAGAACATGGCTCAGAATGTTTTTATATGTTTGACTTAACTGGAGATAACTAAGATCTTACTCTGATATAGAAATATAGAAATAGAAGAGGAAAAGAGATTTCTGTGTTATCCTCTCAGTTATTTTGGCATCCATGGCCATTGCCACCTCTCCCAATGCACCGATGGGATCAAGGTCTGTGCCGTTTTATTGATAAAACAACCAATTTGGTGCACTGAATCAACTTTGGAACCATATTGCTCAGCCTTTTGTATTCCTTTGTATGTGTTAGGCTGCAAAGCCCTTCTGTTTTGATTATCTTTATAAAAGTGGGTTGCTTTTGTGATTCCAGATTGCTGTCATACCAACATGCCCTGGTGTGTATTCACTATCCCTTTTGACTGGCAGATGGTGAGACTTTGCTGGTAACAAGACTTCATTTGCAATAATTGATACATTTTTCCATTGCATGTCTAGCTGCCTGTGATCTGAATGTTGTTTACCTAAGATTTTTAGTGAAATCACTCTTGTTCCTAAAAGCTATACACAGTGTGTGTGTGTGTGCATTTGCACTTTTTTCAAGTGCAACATTTTGTGCTCTTACTGTTTATATTTCTAGAAAGAATTCAAAGAAGTGTATTGAAGAGGCAGGCATGTAGCCGGGGGGGGGGGCTTGAGGGGCTTGAGCCCCCCCCCCCCGAAATTCTCATGGTGGTCTGCGAGAAGGCCTTACTGATACATTATTAAACTGTTATGTTTATTCATATCATGATCTGATCACCATGATCAATATATCCCATATGCATAGGGGTATTGGGGTAACGATACAAAAGGTTTGCTAGGGTAGACCCTCTTTCACTCAGACTCAGCCCCCCCCCCCGAATCAAAATCCTGGGCCTGCGAAGAGGAGGGGAGGTTATTTATAAATAATTGCCCTGCCAATACACTATCTGATGAAAAGAATTCTTGTCTAAAAAGAAAATGTTTGTACAAATTATTATCAAAACAAAACTGAAATTTGAAATGAAATTCTCATCCATTGTGGAGGAACAGTTGTTTCTATTATAGAGGGCACAGAAGATGTACTTGTTTGTCATGTAACTCTTAAACATGCATTGGTTAGCCCAAAGTAGAGTAGGGGCTTGTCTACATGAGCCCCAAACCCCGGGCTGGTGCCAAATGAACTGCTGGCTGACTTCATGATGTTTAGTAACTTCTGGTGGTTAATGTTGGGGGAGGAGGTTTGTCAGTTTAATGTAACTGTGCCCCAATTTTAGCAAAGTCAGATGATACCTCAAAATTTACTGGAAACTTTGGCGTATACTGGGGTTTTGCGGTACTTGTGAACCATGGGACTGGATCTGATTCAGACCAATCTGCTATCCAGACTGATGCCACCTGTTCCCTGAACTTATCAGTAGAGGGAAATAAGGTGAATTATACTTATGTTAGTGTTACCACTTCTAGTAGACAATTATAACACTCTTTCTCTGTTCCTGGCTGACATAGGTCCCTCTTCTTGCTGATTATGTGGTTCTCTGTTCTGGCAATCGCTCAGGTGTCCATTATGCGCAGGAGTCCAGAAAGAGCTCCAACATGGCAAGAGCAATGGTAACAACATGGAGGTGAAATTTTTGACCTCACCAGAAGGGCTTAGTTTCAAAGGCATGCACCAGATCTTCTATAATTTTACGACTGACTCAGCCAGCTCCCATCATATGATATCGAACTACTTCTGGCAGGGCTTTGTCATGCCACCATTGTGGTAACACAGGATGCTTCCCATGTTGCCTTTGAGACAATGGGGAAAAGCCAGGAGGCTGACGCTTCCCCCATGGGATGTGGTGACTGTCAAGTTGGGTGATGTGGAGCATGGGGTGATGGGCTCTCTATGCCCCCCTACTAGGGGTCTCTGAATTCATCATGATGCATGGTGATTCTGGCAGCCCTTGTAAAGCGGTCCATAATCTGCCCCAGCAAAGAAGATGCTGTCTGGACAATGACCCCCAATCCAATATGAATGTGCCAGATCCAAGGCTGCTCTGAGGCAAAGTTACACTGGGCTAACCTGCCTGGTATAGAGGCACTTTAGATCCGTTGAATGATTGTTGAATTGTGAATCAATACATTGGTCAGTCCCATGGATTCAATAGGTCTACTCTACTTGCAAGTAGCAACAGAATCCGGGTTGATGATTACGATGGCAAGCCTATGGCTGTATAATTCTTTGGGGGAAAAAACACCAAATAATCAAAGCCCTGGAGAATCATGGAGAATCAAAGTTCTGGGGCATACGTTTTGATTGTCTTACTTGGGTTCTGCAGCTGCCCCCTCCCTCTTTCCTAATTTGAATGTAAAGACAGTTGTAATTTTTGTACATTCTTCTCCAAAAAAATACATATCATTGAATATGTGCAACTTGGAAAGAGATAGGATATGAAAGTCTTGGTGCTAAATTTCTTATTAACTTTCTTGTGCAAAGAAAGCCTTTTATACTTCAGAGAAGAGGCTACCTTTTTAGATTCAAGCTGAGAAGCAAGTTCTCCTACGTTCCATCATCTATCACAATCCATGTCTATCTGATGATAGATTGCTCTCACCAAAAGGGCTCCCACTTCTGATTAAATGTGTGATACACACATTTCAACAAAATGTAATTGTTCAGAAAGGAGCTGGCTTGGGGTTTTCCTCCCATCTGTATTCTCTTTCTGTGGACAAAAGCAAAAAGAGACTAAATTTCAGAACCAGCATTTCCATCATTAGGCTATTGATGGCATTCTTTCAAGTGTATTATGGGGTATTACTCAATGGAGGCAACTGTCACAGAATTATAATTACACAGGGGATGCATTCCAGTACAAGGAGACAGGCTATCTGTCAGAAGTCAAAGGTTACATGATTTATTCTGCCATAAGGCATGCCCTCATTAAAAGCCACTTTGCTTTCCAGGTGCCTTTCTTCATCAGACTGAAACTCAGCAGCATGGAGGTGAAAGTAAGTTAAAAAGGAAATCTTTATGCAAATGCCACATTTTACTTGCAAATTCTTAAGGACAATTATCTATCATGTGCCAGAAAAAAGGCGATTACTTATGCATAAAAAGAAAATAATGAATAATTACTACATCCACCAATCATGAGAAATGCTAAGAATTACTTCTTTTATAAATGTATTCTGAGCTGCCTCTGTTCTTTTTCTGAGCTTCTTTGATTGACATCATTTGGTATGTGTGTATGTGCATGTGTGTTTAAACAGAACCAACATCATCTCTCTTTTGGAATATTCTACTAATAGTTTATATTTTAAAACAACTTGAGCTTATTTCCATTGTTTCAGATACACTGAAAGCCTGGTTTGTCAACACCTTACTTTTTAGTACAGGATTCAAAGAAATACATTAGATACCCTAGAAACTGCATTTTTGTGGAGCTTCCCCAGCTGGGATATTGCTGCACCTGCTCATGATAGTCTCCTGGGCACAAGAAACAATGGAGTTAACATCCCTAACAAGATACCTGAGAAACTACATGCCCCAGTGTCCCTGTTCTCTGGATCTTGCATTTTCCATACTCATTGTCTTGCTAGCAGTCCTTCTTTTCATAATGCCCCCTACTAGATAAACAGGAGGGGAAATAAAATGAGAGTAGCCACAATAGGAATGTGCAATGGCTCAAGGTGAGATCCTTACAATCAGGAAATAAATGTCAGTTGACTGAAATTCATGAGGAGCTCACATTGAGAGATAATTCTACTTTTGGTATCTTTTTAAAATGCAAAAGAAAATATCTTTTTCCAGAGAGAAGAGGGGACAAATAAAGAGCTTCTTTGACTTGCCCAGTGGGTGGGAAAGGATATGGAATTCAGGAGAAGACAAAGGAAATCTGCCTTTCATGCACCACCAAAGTTAAAAGGCTAAGACTTGGATTCAAACCCAACCTGTACAATACTAACCAGAATTCCTCTGCTGTATATTATGGGTGCCTTTTAAAAGGGATGGAGGATATATATATATATATATGGCTTGGGCGATCAAGAAAAAAATTGGTTCTAAACTCGTTTCATTTCCAGGGGGCGCTAGCGTTTCAATTTTGATAGGACTTTCCATTTTCAAAATTTCGAAATTTACGAAATTTCGTTAATAACGAATTGATTTGTTAATGGTGGACGCAATTGCGCAATACACTAAAAAAACCTCCAAACGGGACAGGGGGAACTTTTGAAGCTTCCCTCTCCCTCTGTTGTTGACTGTTAGTGTGATAAAACAAACAACAACTATATTATATTATACTAGCTGTGCCCTGCCACGCATTGCTGTGGCCTATAGTAAAACTTTTCAAAGTAGAGGTAGGTATCTGGAGTGTTATGAAAGAGAGGTACCTACCTATTCCTTCCCCCTTTTTCTCCCCCTTTCTCTCCTTTCTTCCTTCTCTACCTCTTTCTTTCTTTCCTTCTTTTGCTCCTTGGTTTCATCCTTCTCTCTTTCCTTCATTCCCTCCCCCTTTCTTCCTTTGTCTCCTTTCTTCCCTCCCTGTTTCCTTCCTTCTTTCACTTTTTATTTTCTTTTCTCCTTCCTTCTTTACCTCTTTCCTGCCTTTCCTTCCTTTTATTTTTCTTTCCTTTCTACTTTCTCTTTTTCCTTCCTTCGGTACCTCTTTCTTTCCTGCCTTCCCTCCTTCCTTTCTTCCTTCCCAATGCTTACCCAACCCTTCTCGTGCTTTCTGTTGGGTCGTGGGAGTCCTGTGTGCCACGTTTGGTTTATTTCCGTCGTTGGTGGAATTCAGAATGCTTTGATTACAGATAAACTATAAATCCCAGCAGCTACAACGGAGGGGGGTGGGTGGAGGAGGAGGAGGAGTGCAGGGGCGGGGCGTTGGTGTGTGTGGGCGGGGCTTGGGCAGAGGAGGTGGGAAGAGGAGGAGTGCAGGGGCAGGGCTTTGGTGTGTGTGGGCGGGGCTTGGGCGGAGGGGGTGGGAAGAGGAGGAGGAGTGCAGGGGCAGGGCGTCGGTGGGTGTGGGCGGGGCTTGGGCAGAGGGGGGTAGGAGGAGGAGGAGTGCAGGGGCGGGGCGTCGGTGGGTGTGGGCGGGGCTTGGGCAGAGGGGGGTGGGAAGAGGAGGAGTGCAGGGGCGGGGCTTCGGCGGAGGGGGGTGGGAGGATGAGTGCAGGGGCAGGGCATCGGTGGGTGTGGGCGGGGCTTGGGCAGAGGGGGGTAGGAGGAGGAGTGCAGGGGCGGGGTGTCGGTGGGTGTGGGCGGGGCTTGGGCAGAGGGGGTGGGAGGAGGAGGAGTGCAGGGGCGGGGCATCAGTGGGTGTGGGCGGGGCTTGGGTGGAGGGGGTGGGAAGCGGAGGAGGAGTGCAGGGGCGGGGCGTTGGTGGGTGTGGGTGGGGCTTGGGCGGAGGGGGGTAGGAGGAGTGCAGGGGCGGGGCGTCGGTGAGTGTGGGCGGGGCTTGGGCAGAGGGGGTGGGAGGAGGAGGAGTGCAGGGGCGGGGCGTCGGTAGGTGTGGGCGGGGCTTCGGAGGAGGGGGTGGGAGGAGGAGGAGGAGTGCAGGCGGCGTGGGCGGGGTAAGATGAAGGAGGGGGCAGAGGGATGGTTTCGACAGGGCGGGAAGTGGCGTGGCGGGGCTTGGACTGGGGGAAGAGGGTGGGCAGGGTTAGAAAGGGGCAAGGCTTGGCGGCGGTGTGGGGGGAGTTAGCAGGGGGCGGGGCGAAGTTGCATGGTGCGTGTGTGGGCGAGAAGAGGGCAGGGCGAAGTTGGATGTCGGTGAACTACAACTCTCATACTCAAGGTCATGGAGGGAAGGGGTGGGGCGAAGGGAGGGGGCGGGTCTTTCTGGAGGGGGTGGAAGGAGGGAAAGAGTGAGTCATGGAGGGAAGGGGTGGGGCGAACGGAGGGGCGTGTCTTCAAAGTCTCCCCCTCCCTTCGCCCCACCCCTTCCCTCTGTGACTCATTCCTTCCCTCCTCCCTCCCTCTCCGGTTAGACATGCCCCCTCCCTTCGCTCCACCCCCTCCTTCATCTTACCCCTCCCACGCTGCCTCCAAGCGCCGCTGCCTCGCCGCGCTGCATCCCCACCAGCGTGTCTTTCCGGAGGGAGAGGGAGGGAGGAGGGAAGGAGTGAGTTAGGGAGGGAAGGAGTGGGGCGAAGGGAGGAGGCGTGTCTTTCCGGTGGGTATGCGGTGCAGCGAGGCTTGGAGGCAGCGTGGGAGGGGTAAGATGAAGGAGGGGGTGGAGGGAAGGGGGCGGGGGGAAGTTGCATTGTTTGTGTGTGTGTGTGTGTGTGTGGGCGGCGATGTGTTCGTGCTGGGCAGGGCGAGGGAGGGAGGGAAGTGCTGAGGGTGCGTTGGCCGTTCGGCCATGTGTGCGCACGCGCTGGGGACTTTGCTCCAGTGCGCATGCTCAGTTGTTTTGCCGTTTTGTGAGTGTGTTGTTGTGTTGTTTGTAATTCTGAGTGGATTAGTTTGTACCGAGTGGGTTGTCCTAGGGCCATGGCAATTTTGGTGCAGTTTCGTTGGGTTTTTTTAGAGTTTTGCTGTCCGGTTGAACCAACCTAACAGATTTATATATATAGATTATTATATTATATTATATTATATTATATTATTATATATTATATTATTATTATATTATTATATTATATTGTTGTATATTTTATTATATTATATTATTATATATTATATTATTATAGTATTATTATATTATAATATTATATTATATATTATATATTATTATTATTATTATTATAACAACAAAAATAGCTAGAAGCACTTAATTCAGTGTATCTACTTCTAGTATCAAGAACTAAAGTCTGTAGCAAATGGCTGTGCCAAAAATGTAATTTAGCAAATAATCCAGATTATCCTGGTATATAATCTGGGTTAAGGGAAATGTTCAAGCAAACTGCTTCAGAATCACAGGGTTAGAAAACACAAGAAAACATTGGGTGGAAGCAAGGAAAAGTGTTCTCAAAAAACTGTCCCAAGCCCATAGCATGCCCAAAAGCAGAAGATTAAGTCAGAATGAAATGTCCATCCAAAAACAATCCGATGTAAGAATCCAGTCTTTAAACTACTTTGAAACGGCTTGTCTTACCAGCTAAGCATCTTCCAGCTAAACATCTTTCTTGGCCAGCAGCTTAAAACTATTCTAATATAATATAATATAATATAATATAATATAATATAATATATTATTATTAAGAATGGATGGACATCTGTCAGGGGTGCTTTAATATACAATTATATTAATATAATATAATAATATACAATTATAACATATAATGTAATATAATATACAATAATAATAATATAATATAATATAATATAATATACAATAATAATAATATTATATTATTGTATATTATATTATATTGTTATTATATATTATATTACTATATTATTATCCAGAATCATGAAGCAAACAATTTCCATGGGTCTGAAATAATTTCTTCATGCAGATAACAGACGTGTTTAGTTCTAGGAGATATACATTTGATTCATTCTGGTAAAGAAAATCAGAATGTAATTAATTAATGTCCCAACTTTACTGGATGGAGTTCAGTGGGTCCTTTCTATCAGCTGGGTTTAGGTCTATGACTCCACATACGTAGATACTAAAATCTGTGGCTCTTCAAGGCCCGTTATATATAATGACATATTGAAATGGTATTTCTTAAACAAAATAGAAAAATCCAGTTTTGGATTTTAGATTTATTGGGGTTTTTTTTCCAAAAAAATTCAAGCTGTAAATTGTTGAATCCATGGATGCAGAATCCATGGATATGGAGGATCAACCCATTTATCTTGCTCTTTTCAGTGACAATTTTGTACATACTATTTGCCACTGTCACTTGTGAACTAAGATCATTTTTATAGCAGATATACTGCTAAGGACAGGTCTGTATGCTCAGTGCAAACATAAGCTAAATGCTGTCAACATAACTGATTCCAGTACAGACTATGACGTTTCTTCTATCTGCTTGACCCTTGAATCCGTTTTCAGAGCTACACCTTTGGCTCTGGTAAAAAGCTTAGCTTTAGTTTGTCCTTTGTTTGAAGGTGGATCATGCTATTAGACATGGAGGATTACTGTCAATAGCAGGTAGTAGTACAAGGGCAGGAAGATTTAGGTAGCACAATTTATTTCACATTTTGACATTCTCTGAGAGAGAAGCTGTGAACTGCTGGTGTTAGGTAATGTTAAATCACTTGCAGTAACATGAAGCTTACTTATGTTTTCGGGTGGGTGGGTTATACTGGTCTTTCATCAGCTTTTACAGGAACTGGCATGTTTAATTATCCCTCCATCCTAGAATCTATTGTGATGCTCCTAACTTCCAGTAAATATGTGGATTTTTTTCTCTCATATTTAATGTGTGGTACAATCCTCTATGTGTCCACTAAGAAGTAAACACCATTGACTTTCGTGGGACTTATGCCCAAGTATTTAACTCTTAAAGTTGGAAATGTTCTGTATTCCCCAGTGTTCTGCTCATTATATTGACAAGTGATAATCTCAAGGAGGAGATAATCTGAGGGATAAATTCTTCTTAGAACACAAAATGCCCACCCCTGCCTAGTACAGCATTCTTTCCATCAGACTATTTCCTCCGGATTTATGCTGCGGTGGTTTTAAATAATATCTTAAGCTGTTTAAATGAGATTTCTTCTATCTGATGTCTTATGCCTGCATTTTGTGGGCCTTTTGCTGTGCAAATGTTAATACTTATTGACACATGTAAATGTTTCTAACCAGCAAACAGTGAGATCTTGGTTTGAGTTTGGGACAGTTATTTCTCCTTCATATAATACAATGGGATGGAATTATACTAATAGATGTCAGTGACAGGGAAAGAAAGGAAAATCCATTTCTGATGATGCGCTCTGGATATCCTACTGTGCTGTACTAGATAGGATTATTCAGTGACAAGCTCCAAAAATCCTATCAGTCTGCTTCCCCAGGAGCATGACAGAATACTCTAATGTTCAATTGCCATTCACTCTGCATGTGGCTAAGAAACCTGAATATAGGCGGTAACAGAATTAAAAAATGTTAGCCTGAAAATATCTATCTGTCTCAATATATACAGAATAAATCTACATGCTTCTCAAAGCACAGAAATCCCAGCCATGGAGTTGGTATCTTTTATCACTTTGAATATACTCTGCAAAATATCATCTTCACTATTCATAAGAAATTTGAGAAGTATCAAAATAGCTTTGCTGTTTTTTTCATGTATGTACTCTTTGACTCAAATGAATTCTGTTAATTGCTGTTGTTTGATAATGCTTCTATCAGTTTTAGTTGTCTCAATGGGAATGTGTAGAAACCCTCAGTTGATATTCTTCCAATATCATTGGGTTTTATTCTGTTTCCTTTGCAATATGAAATAAGAGACAAGAAGTAATCACGATAATTTTGCTCATAAGGAAGTATAGGATGTTTCTGTGGACATTTATATATTTATGTAGCAAATATAAGGGGGCGGTTCTTCCATTATTTCCCAAAGAAAATAATATTTTAAGAGCCTTACATATGTGGATGTGCATTCAAGTTGCCTTATTGCAACCACATGTGTTTTGTAGTGTTTTCTTAGGCAAGAAATACCAGGAGATATGCTAATTCCTTCCTCTGAAATAAGCCTAAAATTGCTTAGATTCCAAGATCAGATGAGATCTAATTCCTGTTATACAGGAGCAAAAATGTATTTCTACAGTCAGTTGGGATAGAGGGAAGAATGGGGGAAACACTAGAATCACATGCACTGTACATTAAGGAGGTGGGGAAGTCATGATCTAGAAGCATTGAAATATGATTCAGGGCCCTTCTAGACAGGACAAAAATCCCAAGGGGAGTGGTTACATGTCCTTTTGGGTTGGCCTGTTTCAGATCGACAGGCAAAAATGATGTATTGGGAGCTTTGAAGAGGGGAGGGAGGTTACCTCCCTCCCCTCTCCAAAGTTCAAGAGCTTTCTCTGAGGAACCTGAGGATGCAGCTAGGCCCCTCTGGTAAATTAAGAGGGGAAATGTGGGGGGTGCTGGGAGGGAAAGATGGGGATGCCACCCTGCTCCTTTAGGGTCTTTGAGCCCAAAGAACCAGAATGTCAATGGGAACTGGCCCTTGAGAGCACAGAAGGCAATCCCAAAAGTCAATCCTCATAGGTCCAATATCACAACACATCTGGAGATTGCAGTAAGCTCCATGTCTTTTGAGGATTTTTTAAATCCAGAATAAACCAGGAAAACTAAGTTTATTCTGGATTAATCCAGATTAACCTGAGGTGTCATTTGGACACCTCAAGTTAATCCGAAATCCATCACGGGGTTTGGGCCTGTGTTGAAAGGCCCTCAGTCTGGATGTACACTGCCCTATATCACAGAATCTGATCCCAGGTTATCTGCATTGAACTGGATTATATGTGTCTACACTGCCAGATAATCTGGGATAAGAAGGTAATCTGGGATCAGATTCTGGAAAATAGTGCAGTGTAAATCCAGCTTCTGCGTTTCTCTGATTTTATGCAAAAGTGAAAAAAAACAAGAAAGCAGAATTCCAATTCCAATTCCTATTCCTAATGTCTATTGTGTATATAAACCACACATAAAGTTTACATTTTATTTGAAACTTTATATAATAGTTTTCAGCACTACTCAGAGCTGGGTATGACATTCTATTTTGGTATCCATGGATGGTCTAGAACCAAACCCTGCTGAAACCAAGGTCCCATTGTATGTCTTTAAATAAATGTCGAACAATGTTTACAGTTACTTCTGGCACATGAAATGTTTATGTACTGCAAATGCATTGCCTTGAGTTATGAATATTGTGACCTCTACACATCCAAATTGCTATTGTTTCATTGTTACTAGACAAGTGGATGATCTGATGTAAATGTGAGGATATCTGGGCAATTTTCCAGGTAGTATATCTTATCCAGATCTTACGTGGCTTTTGTAAAGCACAGGTGGAAAAAATGTGCAGTATTATGCATTTACTGGAGCTGTGATAGCTGCAGTTTACTAGTCAGTGTATCCCAACATTGATTTTGTATTAGAGAAATTTATAGTGACACAATACATATTAGAAAGTGTGTCAGCTTGAACATGAGATATAAAATTGGTTGGAAGCAACACTTGGTATAATGTTATTCTGAGAAAATATGAGGCTTTTAAAAAAGTATCCAATAAGCATATAAAAATATGAATTGCACATTATCTCAGCCAACCTAATTTAACAACACTTCAAATCTGGACTTTTGTAAAGGGCCTCACTATAAACTACAGTAATGCTTGTCAAGGTAGAAGGCAGTAGTAAAAGAGGAAGACCACGTTAAGATGGATAGACTCAATCAATAATAAACTTTATTTGTATTCCACCCTATCTCCCTGATGGGAACTCATTGCCCTGAATTTACAAGAGTTGAGCAGGACTGTAGATGATAGGGTTACTTTGAAATTTCTCATTAATAGAGCTGTCATAAATTGGCATCACCTTCATGGTAGTTAACAACAAAGACCAAATAACATCTGATCTATCCATAAAAGTGAAGCTCAGATGATTGTACACCATGTAACTGTTTTCTTTTGGACATATCATGAAAAGGCATAATTCACTAAAAAGAGTAGGCAGGAGGGAAACTGAATAACCAGACCCTATTGATGTAGTTCAGCGTGTTGGTAGCATTGCTACTCCTGGTAGCAGGGAGAAAAGGTCTGGAGGGAGAACAACAGAAAAAGCGCATTAGAGAAATCATTATGGCCCCAAGTGATACTGACACGTTTCAAGGCTTCTCAGATTGGGAAATGGGGGATGGGGAAGAGAGCAGAGGTGTAAAGAGGGCTGCTCGCGAGCCGGAGTCTGAAGGGGAATTGCAGAGGAAGCGCATCTGGGAAATACTTAGTGCACCAACAGAGGATGAGGATTTCCTGGGGTTCGAAAGGAGTTCTGGGTCTGGGAGTGATATGGATGAGGAGGAATTAAATTGGACCCGTGTTCAACAAATAAGGGATATTTGTAACCAACCCACCTCCAGTGAGAAATTTGAGGGGTTCACTGAGGATTGGCAGCCAGGGACCTCTTGGCAGGATCTAAGTCTTAGCAGACGCTGGCAGAGGTGGAAGGATGGGCGCTCGGATTCAGCTGCAGGGTTGGGGGCAGCTGAGAGCGATGACGAAAGGGTGGGGAGCTCATCAAGCTCTGATGAGGAACTTTGAGATAAAAGTGGGCTCTGTTTGCATGAGACTTTGCAGAAGGCAAAGCGTCTTTATTGGACATAACTCTTTGTACTGCCAACTCTTGAATTTGGGTGCTGGGCCACAGCTTCATGTGTTCCTGAATTCCTGTTCTTCGGTGATTCCTGCGTTCCAGCGTTTGTTTACCTACGGCTTGACCACAGACTGGTTTGACTAACGTTTTTGGCTTCCTGGACTTTAAACTCTTATAACTTTGTGATTGAACAATTCCTCATTTTGGGACTTTGTTTTTCCAGCTTCTGTGACTGTGTTTTTGTGTTGTGCCAATTTACAAGCGAATTGCTTAACTTTGAGTTTAATCCGGATTATAAGGCAGCGCTATAATCCAGGTTATATTTTTGTTACTGGTATCGCTTTGTTTTTGATGCCAAATTACCACTGAGACTCTTTTGAACTGAAGTTAAATGCTTGAAAGACTATTTTTGTTTAATAAAGCTTTTGAACTCTTATCTTGTGTTTGGCTCTAATTAGGGCTTCTGGGTTCTGACACCTATCCTATCCAATTTATTGTCAACCCACTCCTTTGGACTTCACATAAATCTACCATTTGGTAGAATGGTAGAATAACCAAATAAGAAGTAAATAATAGATCTTTCAATACACTTTCACATCATCAAGTAAATTTAACCATCAAGGAATAAAAGGATTTGTGTGGAATTCCCAAGCTAATTGCTGTTAAAAGGGTTAAACAAGAAGAAGCAAGTGCAGGATAATTGATTAGCTTTTTAAATAAATGAAATAAAACGAGCACTGGGATCCCTTAAGATCTGGATGAGGTGTAAACAGATACAACACATTAAAAGACTCTTCTGCAGCAGCCTGTTTAAAAGGTTTTTGACTATAGGCAGAAGAGTGGTTGTAGGACAACTTAGACTCCTGCAAGAGTTATTTCCACAGCCTAGGAAAGTGATGTCACCATACATGTCTATAATCATAGTAGGATAAAGATAAGCCTTCCCTCCAAGGATTTGAAAAACTCAGATATGTTCATATAAACTGGGGTCTACAGGCAAATGGTTACTCTTCTGAAGACGTCAGAAGAGCTGTAAGACCTAGAACAAGCCACAAGAATAAAGACAAAGAGCCATCTAGAGCAGTGGCTCCAGATATTTTGGCCTTCAACTCCCAGAAATTCTAACAGCTGGTAAATTGACTGGGATTTCTGGGTTGTTGTTGTTCATTTGTTCAGTCATTTCTGACTCTTTGTGATCTTATGGACCAGCCCACGCCAGAGATTCCTATCGGCCGTCACCACGCCCAGCTCCTTCAAGGTCAATCCAGTCACTTCAAAGATGCCATCCATTCGTCTTGCCCTTGGTCAGCCCCTCTTCCTTTTCTCTTTCATTTCCCCAGCATCATTGTCTTCTCTAAGGTTTCCTTTCTTCTCATTATGTGGCCAAAATACTTCATCTTTGCCTCTACTATCCTTCCCTCCATTGGGCAGTCGTGCTTTATTTCCTGAAGTATGGACTGGTTGGATCTTCTGGCAGTCCAAGGCACTCTCAGAACTTTCCTCCAACACCACAGTTCAAAAACATCTATCTTCCTTCACCCAGCCTTCCCTATCGTCCAACTTTCACATCCGTAGGTGACTATGGGGAATACCATTGCTTTAACTATGCAGATCTTCGTTGCCAGTGTGATGTCTCTACTCTTCACTATTTTATTGAGATTGGACATTGCTTTCCTCCCAAGAAGTATGTGTCTCCTGATTTCCCGGCTGCAGTCTGCATCTGCAGTAATCTTTGCACCTAGAAATACAAAGCATAGGGACTTCTGAGAGTTGTAGGCCAAAACACCTGGGGCCCCACAGGTTGAGAAAACCACTGATCTAGAGGGAAGGTGTGTTGACCATACATCAAAGGAAGCTGATAAAGAAAAATAACCTACAAACTATCTACAGACCCACTAAGAAAATTCAACAAATGCTATTAAAATGAATAAAATGTGGCTACCAGTATCGAGAAACATCAGAATCAAGACAGTAACTAATGAACACCACCCAGACACAGGAAGCCCTCAGGCAGCAAGCAGTCAAGAGCCAGTGAACACCATCCAGACAAAGGATGCCTCTAGGCAATAAACAGCCAAAAGAATAAAGGCCTGGCTACTTCTAGGCAGATGCCCTCACTATTGACTATGCAATCTTCGCAGTTACTCATATGCTGATGGATGAATCCCACTTAAACACTTGCAAATCAGGCTTGCTAACTGCACCCTTCACACTTGGTGAATAGACATTGTTTTTTTTTCTCCCATCCTGGGCATTTCATAGGTATATATACTCCACTTGCTTTTCTGAAGTTGCCAGCCATAGATGCAGGCGAAACATCAAGAGAAAATGCTGCTAGAACATGGCCATACAGCTCAGAAATCACACAACTCTCCTATGTTCATATAACATTGCTCAGATAGCCCAAAGGCAAGCCATTTTACAGCATATAAACTCAATTATATAATATTTTTTGCAAGATTTTGTATAATTATGGGAGATTGTCAATCGATTTAAAAACTATCATAAAGTTTGGAAAAGGCAAAGAAAACAATTTGTGTCGAGGAATATTTATTTCTTTATCACACTTGTTCCCTGCCCTTCTCACCCTGAAGGGATCTCAGAGTGGAATGATTCAGGGATTTGCGTGTGTGTGTGTTTGGGAGATTGAGGTGTGATAAACAATGGGAAGAAGTTGGGGACAAAAGCACTCTATATTATTCATGATTTAAGAATTATCAAGAGCATATGATTGGTCATATATTTAAGAGAGACAAGAGAGACCAGTTATTAATTCCACTTAAATGCCCATTATTTTTGGTTTGCACTAAACAAAGAACAACGTGCAATTATAATACCATGTTACCACCACACAGAGAAATTGGTTCCTCTTAAATCAACTTCAGGATGGATTATAGTGTCAGTGTTGGGAAACTAATTCTCAAATATTGGTGACCCAACCCTCCTACTCTTGATTCTCAGGAGACAAGCAGGCCTGCGTGATTTGTCTTTCATGGCTAAATTTTGCACTTACGGCAAACTATAATGAATAGTCTTTTCAAATGAGGGTTGGGGTAATTCACTGACATACCAGCTAAAGTTTCTCAATAAAGAAAATCACCACAATATAGTGCATTTGTTGTGCATCCATTCATCATCTGCATGTAAATTTTGATCACCAGGTGGTACTCAATCAGAGAATTTGTAATTCTGAAGAAGTTGTGGATGGTTCTTTACTAGCAGCAGTTTTGTGTAGAAAATGATAGTGTTGTCAAATGATTAAAATTTAAACATGCTGCATGTATTCTAGGTTATATTTTGGTAATTTAGTAAAATTCTTTTTTTTTGTATTCTCTTAAAATTTATTCTGACATCAATCGCTTGTGGGCCATAAGACACAAACAGCCCTTCAGACCCACTTTTGTGGACTCTGAAAATTCTACCAATCTCCTAAATTTCCCTTTAAGAAAATGTGAGTTTTAGGGCTTACTGAAGATATTGGAGCAAATTCACCTTGGCCCGCAAGCAATTGCCTATTTTTTCTAAATTATGAACCATGTGGAATGCTTATCAAGAAGGGAGAAAATTATACAACTTACATTTTAACATAAACAGATGTGATAAAAAGCATAGCAAGGTAGTGTTATTGGTAATTATTATGTTCAGTGTTTTTTTCTTCATGATAGTATTTTTTGTATTGCTATTTTGTTTGAAATAACTTTTTGTTGGTGTTAAATTTTTTGTATAGTTTATAATCACGATAAAAAGGTAAAGGTTTCCCCATCTCCATTTCTAAACTGAAGAGCAGGCATTGTCCATAGACACCTCCAAGGTCATGTAGCCAGCATGACTGCATGGACTGCTGTTACCTTCTGGCCAGAGTGCTACCTATTAATCTACTCACATTTTGCATCTTTTCGAACTGCTAGGTTGGTAGAAGTTGGGGCTAATAGTGGGAACTCACCCTGCTCCCCGGATTCAAACTGTCAACCTTTTAGTCAGCAAGTTCAGCAGCTCAGCGGTTTAACCTGCTGACCACTGGGGGCTCCAATAATCATTATAGTTAATCTAATATTATAAACATCCTCACACCCATAGTAAGGTTGGCGGGCCAAAGGAATTTTAATGCTTACAGTTTCCCCCATAATATACAGCATGAAAACATTTAAATAATCCATAAGAAAGAACCTAAATACTGATTAAATTTCTGCATGGCTCAGGAGAAAAAGAGAGCACTATTCTCTCTTCACTTCAAGGTCTTGAGATTTGTTAACCCTTTTCTCAAAGAAAATTGGCACATTCTTTTGTGAGAAAACACATTTTTGTCTGTTTCTTAAAACAAAATGTAATATGAGTTGTCTTGTTGTCAAATAGCTTTGGATGTTTTAGTGTCACAGAGTTTTAATGCTGTTTAGTAGCAAGGGAAATTGTAGCTGAAACCTCAAATAAATAACTTTTTTTCAGTGATCAGGTGTTTGTGCAAAATTGATTTAATGTAAATGCTGTGCAAATAATTTCCATGTTTGAAGTACTTGCACACCTGTCAAATCAGAAACTTATGAAAGGTAATTAATAAATATAGCCCAAGATGGCCAAATCTGAAAAAAATTGGCATCTTTAACCCTTGTGTCCATAATTTGCCATAAAGTACATAACTATCGATGATAATGCTATCAAATATTTTATTACCCAAAAAGGAGTAAGGAAGAGTAAAAACACATCATTTCAACTCATTTCAACTTATCAAAGTAGCTTGCAGAGAGATTGATATGACCGTCACAAGTAGTTCACATGGGAAGAAAATGGTGGCTCTTGTTGATCTCTTCTCATTAGACTTCAGGTTATCATTAATTTCCTCTACCCTCTGTACTTAACTGAGACAATCATTCACTTCAATAAGCAAGGCATAAGTCTCAGTTCTATTCCCTTAGCAGACATCTGCAAGAACCCTTGCTCCAGTAAATGATGCCACAATTAGGACCCTGCTGAGTAATTCTGCCCCAGAACCCAGTGAAGAAGATAGATATATGTGCAAAGAGAAAATGGGCAGCTGTACAGTTTCAAGTGTTGGATATTTTTAGTGGCCTGTAGTATAACAAACAGTGAAATGACTGGGCTGCATTAGTGACTTACTGTTGACACACTGAATAAGGGTTCATCTACACCATAAAAGCAATCAGGTTTGACAACACTTAAATTGCCATGGCTTAATGCTATGGGATCTTTGAATTTGTAGTTTTTGAGCATTCTTTAGCTTAAGACATGATTTAGCTATCCTGCTGATTACATCTCTGGGACCTGAGAGCAGCTAGCTTAGTTTGAATTCATACTATTGATTTCAGTTATACATTCTAAATCAGCACTCATCTTTTAAAGGATGATCTCTTGAATACCATACATGCTCCAGCACTTATGTTTCAGTATTTTCTACCCCCACCATTACTAGAAATAAATAAACATGATTCAATGAGGTTTTTTTCCTGCTGTGGCTACCTTCTGAAACCTGTGTCTGGGCATTCTGGAAAGTGAGATTGGTATCTTTTTATTTTAATGTATGTATGATGACTGGATGTAAGTCAACAGGTTTCTTAATATTGATTAACTAGATATTTTAGTTTTGAACTACTGCAGAAAATGTGTATTATAATAAGGATTCCTTCAATAACAACAACAACAACAACAACAACAACAACATATTTTATTTTTAACCCACCCTCTCTCCCCTAGGGTGACTGCCAAAAAATAAAATAAAATAAATTGGCAAACATTAAATGCCATGTGCAAATAACAGAATAAATGAGCAAAACAAACAGTTAAAATTAAGAGTTAAAATAAACAGTTAAAATCACCAGATCAAACAACCTTAGCCAAACATACAATCAGTCAGACCTTGTAACTAACAGTTAAAATCTGTATATAATATAAAGTATCAAAATATAAAAATGAGTCTCTCCTATAAATTAAGGTCATTCTTGACAGCATCATCAGTGTGATCAGTGATAGACTGATTTTCCTCTCCGTAGGCCATCTAAAATAGGTTTAGGAGAGGAGCGAAAAGGCTGTTCTAATTTCCATAGAGAGGGAGTTCCATGGAGAAGGTCCTCTCTCTAGTATCTTTTCCCATGAGTTTTTAAAGTGTGGACATTTTTTGAAGACCTCTCACATGTAAGACTATCTTTCCTGCCATGTAGCCACTACAACCATCAGTAAGCAACACAAGTGAGGAGGACCCGATTCAATCAGAGGGTCAGTGTTTGTTGTTCTGAAGGTTCTGGTGCAGAAATGGCATAAATCCATTCTGTTTTCAGTTCTGTTTTTAGACACACCTCCCCTTTCCATTTTTGGTAAAATTTGGGAGATTTGGGATGGAGGTTCAGAATCATAATTCAGAACCGCGTTTTCCATTCTGTAAGATTGGTGCCAATGGGGGAACTTACAAGGCTTGTCTTTCCATCATTTTTATGGCTATCAGGATGAAACTTGCCACACTTGTTGGATGCATTAATTACCATAAGCCCTCCAAGTTTCAGAATGTTTCACTAATCCACTGATTTTGCTGGGATATGTTTTAAAGTTTTTACCAATAACATTAAAAAAAACTGCAACAGGAATTTCTGGGATTTGAAGTCCAAAACAGCTCATGCCACAAGAGGGGAGGAGAATGGACAGAACCAGCCCTCTGTTTAGCTGAGAAAGTGATGCAGGTTTCTCTGTCATTTTTAGGACTATGTTTGAGAATTTTTAAAGCTTTTACTGATAGCATTTTTTTAAAAACCACAAGAGAGGTTTCTGAGATTTGAAACTCAAAGTACATGCTCCAGAAGAAGGGAGGAGAAGGGACAGAATCAGGCCTTTGATTGGCTGAGAAGCGTGATGCAGCAGTGTGGCTGTGCATGCTGCTTAGCCCAGTGCCCCCACCACAGAGAGATTGCTGCTTGTGCTTGCAAAGCAGTCAGAATACTAATGTGAAAAATAAGTCTGAATCAACAAATCGTTCCTGAATTTTTAGCAAAAAGATTAGGTGGTCTGTTTTTCATTCCGAAAAGCCTCCAAAAGGGTCTTTCCTCATCTGTTTCCAGTGGCTCGACTGCCAGATATCCGAAATTCAAATTGGCCAATGGAATTTTGCACACCCCTACTGTTCAGTTGTCTCTGAACAATACAGCCCCTTCCTCTGATTCACACAAAATTGAAATGAGCTATCTCTAGTTTGGCTTGAAGTAGATTTGGAAGAAAAACATGAAGATACTAATGTGCATGACTGGATTTTCAGTACAAGGAAACCAAGCCAAGATTCAAAGAGGCCAGCCTTCAGGAAATAATAATAAAAAAGTAACAACCCTCAAACTGCTATTCCTTTTTATTAACAAAAACCATTTTAAAGATCTATTGCTGCCTTTTCACTGGAATATCCATTGAATCATTGGCAGGATGAAAAAACAGATTTTTATCAAGAAAGAGGAAATATTCTGGGGGGGATACACATAAATGCACACACATATACTTTCTCTTGAACTTTCTTTTACTCTTTGTATTTCATGTTCATTGTCTCATGCTGTGTAAGTATTTCATTGAAAGAAAATGACAGGGAAACCTTGACTGATAGTTTGTCTCTAAATGCTTCTCAAGTAACACCTACTGATTTCCCTGTCATAAGTAGCATTTGCTTAACAGTAATAAGCTGTTTTATCTGATCAAACTCCCAAGTTGCGCCAACTGGAATATTACAGCAGTCCTGGAACTTCATTCCTATTCACAGGAGAACAGCAGGTTTTTCTAATCTGGTATGTTACTGCATGCAGTATGACTTAGACCTCCTAAGTGTTTCTGAAAACACCCCTTACAGCTCTGAAAACTTTTCAGCATTATCCCATTTGGCACTCCATGTGGATGAATACAAAAGGTTGCCCTTGTGAGACTTGGAATGCACAATATATCACAGTGTGTTAGATAGCACATTATACTCAACACCCCAGTGCATGTTTTTCCCCCCATCTCATCCCAGCAAAAGCCTAAAAATGTATTGCCTAATCAGCAGGAGAGATATAATAGGTTTAAACGATGCAGAATCATCCCTTCAAATATCTAAGAGTGTTCCTAGGGATGAATCCAAGTGGCAATTTTAGGATTTTGATCTGAAGCCCCAATTCTTGCTCCCTGGTGTTCAAAGCTTTCTCAATTGCTGTTTTTCATCAAACCCATTGTTAGAGCAGCCTCGTTGACAAAGTTTGGCTCCAACTTCTAAATAGTAACAAAAATTTAGGAGCATTTGGCTTTTTAATTCTACTTGGATTACAGACAGCTGATATAGCAAAAGAGATGTGCAATACATTGTATCTGTTTAGCAACATTGAACACTTGTTCACTGCAGGCAAGTAAGGCTGGGAGAGTGGTAACTTGGTATCAAAACTCTTTGTCTCCTCACTTGAATTTCTGGAATAATAGGCTTGTTCTGCAGGGGGAGTTCACTCCTATTAAGATTGAGGCGAAGAAAATTTTACAGTATTTCCCTCTTTCTACAAATGCAAAGAACACACAATAAGCAGGTGGATCAGTCAATGTGTGAACTATCTGATCACACATTGACTGTGTGATCAGATAGTTCACACATTGACTGATCCACCTGCTTATTGTGTGTTCTTTGCATTTGTAGAATACATATTAAATGGATTCCCATGGTGTCATTTGATTGCTTTAAACTAAAGTAATTACATAATAAATGACACCAAAGTACTAAAAATCCAGGAATAGAACAAAACAAATCAGAAATGCAAAAAATAGAAATGTGCAAAAAAGCCAACAGGATAAAAAAAGCCAACAGGATAAAAATACAACACAAAGCAAACATTCACAAAGCAAAAAATAGAAATGAAATATCATAGTTTTTTCACTTTTGCATTCCTGTTGGAATATTCTGGGGGTCATTGCAAGACTCATTCAATGAATATGCTTCTAGCTTGCTTGCTGAAATGGCTGTTCTGTTTACTTTAAACATCCACCTGATAGTTCAACCTTATTGTACTTATGCAGCTGATATGTCAGTTTCTTTTTTTATTCTTGATATAGCAGTACAATTAAAATAAAAAATGTGTGTGTGAAGTGGTGACAAGGCAACCTTAAAAATATAAAATTCAGTAAATAAAAATGCCTTTGGTGAAAGAGAATTGGTAATATTGAATATGCTGATTCACACCAAATCAATAATAATAATAATAATAATAATAATAATAATAATAATAATAATAAATCTATTTCTTACCCGTCTCTCCTCGTGGCATTAGGCATGTTACAAAACACATAATGGTTATATAAAATACACATATTAAAATATATTTCTATAAAATACATAGATTAGAATACACAGAACAATAATTAAAATATAGTGGACACAAGGCACAAGTTTAACATTCATGATTAAAACTGGTTGGGTAGGCTGCAGGAAGAGATGGGTCTACAATCGTTCTTTAAATTCCAACAGTTGATGAAGCTGTCAAAGCTCCTCCAGCAGGTCATTCCATAGTCATGGGCAGCTGATGGAAAGGTCCTCTGGGTGATGTCCACCAGTCAGTTTTTGGCTGGTTGGAGTAACCATCCCCCAGAGAGCCTTAGTGTGTGGAGCTGATTGTACAGGAGAAGGTGATCCTGTAGGTTACCATGTAGGGCTTTAAAAGTCAAAACCAACACCTTTTACTTTGCCCATAAACTAATCGGCGGCCAGTGGAGTTATTTTAGGATAGGTGTAATATGTTCACTCCTAGATGTTCCTATAACCAATCTGGCTGCTGTGTTTTGAACCAGCTGGAGTTTGCGAACTTGGTCCAAAGCATACTGAGGAGCTCTGTGGTTTCCCCTCCTCCCCCTCCAAACTTTCCCTTCTCTTTCCTGCTCCTCCCCCTTCCCCACCTCACTCACTACCAAAAGTCTTTTTTACTTGCTTCCCTCAGTCCCAAAAGTCTTTTTTTCTCACTTCTCTTGCCACCAAAAGCCTTTTCCTCTCACCTTATTTGCTTCCAAAATCCCCTTTCCCACCCATCACTCAGGGGTTCTTTGATTGTGCTTTTCCTGCATGACAGAAGAGGATTGGACTGGATGGCCCCAGGGGTTTCTATCATCATCATCATCATCATCATCATCATCATCATCATCACAAAGGCTGGGTGGCCATCTGTTGGGTGTGCTCTAATTGTGCTTTTCCTGCATGGCAGAAGAGGGAGGGGTAAAATGGATGGCCCCTGGGGTTTCTATCCTTCTCATCATCATCAATTCAAAGGCTGGTTTCATGTATAGTTGGGGCTGCTTTGATTGTGCTTTTTCCTGCTTCTCAGAAGGAAGGTGGACTGGCTGGCCCTTGGGGTCTTGCAATATTGTGGCTCCATAAAAACATTTGCTTCAAAAAGGGCTTGTGACTGAAAAAATTTGAAATCCCTTAGCATAGAGGGATTTATTATATATTTGGGTATCATCAGCATACTGATAACATCCCTCCCCATGCCTACAGATGATCTCACCCAGCAGGTTCATGTATAGATCAAAATGCATTGGGGATAGAATGCTTCCTTGTAAGATGCCACATGACAGCTCATTTTTTTGAGGAGCTGTCCATCTGGAACCTTGCTGAGAGGTATGACTGGAACAACTGCAGTATATTGCCCCTGATCCTCCCCAAGCATTCCAGAAGGACACCATGGTTGATGGTATTGAAAGCCGTTAAGAGATCTTACACCCCCTGTCAATGTTAAGATTTATTTATTTGTTGTGTCAGGACAACCAGTCAAATTATATTACATTTCTAACAGAACAAAGCAAACAAACAGACAAAATACAAAATTTGTGAGTTTGGTAGTTGATTAAATGTCCTTTGACCAGCTTCTGGCCACTTGGAGTGCTTCTGGTGTTGCTGCAAGAAGGTCCTCCATTGTGCATGTGGCAGGGCTCAGGTTGCATTGCAGCAGGTGGTCAGTGGTTTGCTCCTCTCCACACTTGCATGTCATGGATTCCACTTTATAGCCCCATTTCTGAAGGTTGGCTCTGCATCTCGTGGTGCCAGAGCGCAGTCTGTTCAGCACCTTCCAAGTTGCCCAGTCCTCTGTGTGCCCAGGGGAGAGCCTCTCATTTGGCATCAGCCATTGGTTGAGGTTCTGGGTTTTAGCCTGCCACTTTTGGACTCTCGCTTGCTGAGGTGTTCCAGCGAGTGTCTCTGTAGATCTTAGAAAACTATTTCTAGATTTAAGTTGTTGACGTGCTGGCTGATACCCAAACAGGGGATGAGCCGGAGATGTCTCTGCCTTGGTCCTTTCACTATTGGCTGCTACTTCCCGGTGGATGCCAGGTGGTGCAATACCGGCTAAGTAATGTAATTTCTCCAGTGGTGTGGGGCGCAGACACCCCGTGATAATGTGGCATGTCTCATTAAGAGCTACATCCACTGTTTTAGTGTGGTGAGATGTGTTCCACACTGGGCATGCATACTCAGCAGCAGAGTAGCACAGCGCAAGGGCAGATGTCTTCACTGTATCTGGTTGTGATCCCCAGGTTGTGCCAGTCAGCTTTCGTATGATATTGTTTCTAGCACCCACTTTTTGCTTGATGTTCAGGCAGTGCTTCTTGTAGGTAAGAGCCCGGTCCAGAGTGACTCCCAGGTATTTGAGTGTGCTGCAATGTTCAAGTGGGATTCCTTCCCAGGTGATCTTCAGAGTTCAGGGTGCTTCTTCCCAGGTGATCTTCAGAGTTCAGGGTGCTTCTCTGTTCTTGAGATGAAAGGCACATGTCTGTGTTTTGGATGGGTTGGGGATCAGCTGGTTTTCCCTGTAATAGGCAGTAAGAGCACCTAGAGCTTCGGAAAGCTTCTGTTCTACCATCTCAAAGCTCCCTGCTTGAGCAGTAATGGCACCATCATCAGCATAGATGAAACTCTCTGTTCCTTCTGGCAGTGGCTGGATGTTAAGATTAAGATCATCCACTAAGGCAACCATAGCAGTCTGAACTCTGTATCCTGCTCTGAAGCCAGTTTGAAATGGGTCAAGGAAGTGTGTGTCATCCAAGACTGCTTTGAGTTGGAGTGCATCTGCCTTCTCAATCACCTGCCCAAAAAAGGAAAGTTAGACACTGGTCTGTAATTATTAAGGTCCAGAGGATCCAGGGAGGGCTTTTTCAGCCATGGTTTAACTACTGCTTCTTTTAAACAGGATGGAAAATTCCCTTCCATGAAAGATGCATTAATCATTTGTTGTGTGTGAGCTTGAATTGCATCTTCTCCCTGGATGTCCAGCCAAGAGGGGCAGAGATTGGGAAAACAAGTTGCCCTCCTTACTTTCCCCAGCAGCTTGTCCACATCAACAGTACTCACCAATTGAAACAGATCCAGTGTAATCCCACCTATAGAGATACTTGGCACCATGTTGATTTTATCTGCAAAATGATTATTAAAGGCATCACAGTAAGCTATTGAAGATTCTAACAACAGTTTGGACGGGAGAACCCCTGAGTTAAGCTTTTCACCACTTTGAATAGCTCCACTGGACTTCAGGCCACAGATAAAATGTGTGCACAGAAGAAAGCTTTCTTTGATGCACGTATTGCCACCTTATAGGAGCAGATGTGTCTTCTATAACATGTCTTGCCACATAAAAGTCAGGTTTTCCACCATCTGTGTTCTACCCATTGTCCTTTCCATTTCATTTCTCTGTATACCTAGTTAGATTTTGATTCCATTTACTGACTAGGGATACAACTGGATCAAAGGTTGCCAGCCACGGAGCCCTCTAAGGCCTCCTGGAATCTCAAAAGATCCATTGGCCCTCAAGGGTGAACCATTTTAATAGGTCCTCCACCTCTGCAGAGATAGGATGTAGCTGTGACATTAGCCTTGATCAGAGAATGATCTGTCCATGATAACTTGGAGGTATTGATCACCTCTGCCCACAGATCTGTATATTCCAAGCTGGAAAACACATCAAGGGTATGTCCTGCTGAGTCCACAAACCAATTGGGAGAGGCCCATGTTTGTTATGCATACCATGAACTGCTGAGCTGCACCTGGCAAACCAACCTTCAGTGGAATGTTGAAATTGCCCAAAAGCAAAAGCCTGGATGATTCCAGCAATAACTCCAAGACCAGTTCCATGAACTCAGTAAAACTATGTTGTTAGCTGAAATTTTCATGAAAATCCATTGCCCAAGGCAGAGAAAAGTTAAGGATAAAGGTTAGTCAAAGATTCAGCATGGTAACATTATTTTCATTTTTTAAAGAAATTTCTTAGAGCCATTTCATAGAACAAAATGCGAGAGATAATAAAAAGAAAAAATAGAACAAGATAAACTAGAAAAAGAGCTATAAACTAAGGAAAGGCAAGCAAAAATGAACCCACTAAACAAAAATTACAATAACAGCTAGAAATACGAAGGAAGCAACTAAACACCCTTCAATTAGGAGAAATGGAGAAAAAGATAAAATATGCCAGAGAAGACTACTTTGAAAACGCCAACAAAGTAAGTAAATGGCTGGCCAGAAAAATAGCAATAAAGAGACACTCATGCCACATAACAAAAATAGAAAAAGATGGTCAAAGCTTCTACCACACCGCAGAAATTATGGGATAATTTGTAAATTATTATAGAAAGTTATATGCTGATGACAACATACCAAAGAAGGACGTAGTACAGTTCCTTGGGAAACAGAACATCACAAGAATATCGGAATCGCAAAGAGACATACTAAATAAAAGATCTCTAAAGAAGAGATTAAAATGACAATTAAAAACCTACCACAAAATAAGGCACCGGGGCCGGATGGCTTTACACCATTATATTATAAAAATTTTCAGGATTCCTTAATAATCTCGCTGCAAAAAATTATGAATAGGGCAGAAGGGATAATCCCAGAGTCCTGGAATTTTGCCAGCCTAACACTGATTCATAAAGAAAACTCAGATAGCTCCCAGACGAAAAACTATAGGCCTATCTCTCTCCTTAAATGTGGATTACAAAATATTCTCTAGTGTCCTAGGGACTAGATTAAAGGAGATACTAAACGAGATAATAGAGGAAGAACAAAAAGGTTTTCTACCCAAACGACAGATAAGGGATAATATTAGAATAATACTAAACGCAATTGATTATTATAAGAAGAACACACAGAAAGAAGTGGCATTTCTTTTCCTAGATGCTGAAAAGGTATTTGATAATGTTAACTGGAGCTTTATCAAAGCAACCCTAAAAAATGGACGTGGGCTATGATTTCAACAATGTGATATAGGCTATATACTCCCAGCAATTCGCCAATATAATAATCAATGGTCAGTTATCCCCCACAATCCCGATTAATAAAGGAATCAGACATCGATGCCCCTTATCTCCTCTTCTGTTCATTTTGACCCTAGAATTATTACTAGCCAATATAAGAAGAAACAACGATTTAAAAGACCTAAAAACAAAAACACACTCTTTAAAAGGTCTAAAAACAAAAACACACTCGTGTTTTGCAGATGACATAGTATGTATTATTGAAGAGCCTTTAGATTACATAGATAAATGGTGGCGAGAAATAGAGTCCTATGGTGAAGTGGCAGGATTTAGAATAAACAAAGAAAAACACAGATGCTAACCAAAAACATTCCAAAAAAAAAAAAAAAGGAATGAAGAACAACAGAACAGAACTGCTATTAAAATAGTCCCAAAGGTAAAGTACTTAGGAATTATGTTAACATCTAAAAACATACAACTTTTTAAAAACAATTATGAGAAAAAATGGGCCCAGATTAGAGAAAAACTAAAAAGATGGGAACCGCTAAAGCTTTCCTTGCTAGGAAGAATCGCAGCAATACAAATGAATATTTTACCAGATATGCTGTACTTATTTCAAACACTACCTATCATTAAAACAAAGGCGATGTTCAAGAATAGGCAAAAAGACATAAAAAAATTTATATGGAGAGGTGGGAAACACAGAATAAGCTTCATAAACTTATGCGATAACAAGAAGAGAGGTGGTCTAGCTCTCCAGGACCTACAAGCATACTATGAGGCAGCAGCCTTATGTTGGATAAAGGATTGGGTAACTTTAGAAAAAAGGAAATTACTAGCGCTAGAAGGACATGATCTAATGCAGGGATGGCACAACTATTTGTGGAGAGGGAAAGCCATGACAGAGAAAAATTTGAAAAATCATTTTATTAGGGCTGCCCTCATCCAGGTATGGAAAAAATACAAATTAAGATTTTACTCCAAAACCCCTCTTTGGTTTTCCCCAAATGAAGCCAACCAGATAAGAGAGGTACCAAGAGAAAGGTGGCTAACTTATAAGGAAATACTAAACAGGGACGGACAAGGGGTAATTATTTTTTTATTTTTAAACTATTACATTTGGCCCGGCCATAGGTTTTTAAATCCTTGTGAGTTACTGTTTATTGGTTATTGTTTATATGTGATTTATATTAATTGTACTGTATTTATTGTTTTTGTTTATTGCTTTTTATTGCCTCATGTAAGCCACTCCGAGTCCCTTGGGGAGATGGTGGCAGGGTATAAATAAAGTATTATTATTATTATTATTATTATTATTATTATTATTATTAACTCTAAAAACCCAGTAGGAGCTGAAAATCTATGATCCATCGCTTTCCTGGTTCCAGTACTACCAAATTAATGAGAATTTTAAACTTGGCAGAAAATTAGGTTTTGAAAAAGACAAATCCTTCTGGGATAAGATACTAAAAATAGACACGAAACTAATTAAGAAAATTTACCAGCAACTACTCAGATGGTCAACTGAGAAAGATCAGGTAAAGGAGAATATGATAAAATGAGCCAGGGATATAGGCCGCTCTATCAGTTTAGCAGAGTGGGAAGAGATCTGGATAAGGAAACTAAAACTCACTTATTCAATTGACTTTAAAGAAAACTGGTACAAGTTATTTTACTGGTGGTACCTAACTCCAAAACAACTATCAAAATTCAACAAAAAAAGAACCAATGGGAAATGTTGGAAGTGCAGGAAAGATAAAGGAGGCTTCATCCATATGTGGTGGAGATGCAAGAAAGTCAAGTCCTTCTGGTTCCAAATTCACAAAAATAAAATAAAAAATAGAAACAATTCTACAAGTAAAATTTGAATTTAAGCCGGAATATTTTTTGCTAGGCATCACCAATTTTGATATGGACAATAATACAAACAAGATCTTATTCTGCCTAATAACAGCAGCAAGAATAAAGCTGCCTCAGCTGTGGAAATCCCAGAAAATTCCCACAATAGAACAGTGGACATTGAAAGTCCTTGATATCATGAACATGGATTTACTCACACAAAGAATATCCCAAAACAGCAAAACAACGAACTGAGACAACTTCCTAAAATACTTAGACAAGGAAAAAAAAGAAAACTCTTAGATCTAGGAGCAGGTTAGATCTAATTATAACATTCATAGCTTAGAAGATGAAAAGACAACAGTCTTAAGGAAGACAACAAATTTTCACAACCCTGGGTAACTTGGAAGTGCATTTCAACATATATATCCCTCCCTATGAGTGTGATGTATGAATATGTATGCGAGGGTGTGTTTCCTTCCCCCCTTTCCCCCCTGACGTGTCCTTCCCTTCCCTCCTCTGCCTACCTACCCATTCCTTTCCCTACTTTTCTATCCCAATCTAATTGTTCCACCACTTTTTATGTAACCATATACTCACAATAAAAAATTATATAAAAAAGAAATGTAGACATAGGTATTTGTGGGGGCGTCTCTTTAAAAAATCACACAAGAGAAGCCTTTAGAAAAGATTTTCTGAAAATTATTCCAATGAGCTACTTTTAAATGTTTGTTACTTAGAAACAATGACTGAAAATACTTCATTTCCCAAAATATCTAATAAAGTTCTTGACCATATGTGACAATACTCTGTTGTTTTTATTTTGTTGCTGTATTGTATACCAGATGTAACTATAAATATCCTTAACTGAATTTTGAGCTATCACTATATCTGCATTGTTGCTTGAGAATAATTATAAGAAGAATAATTTTATCATACATCCAGTATGTTTCCACACTTACAGCATGATGCTAGGACCACAATGGGATGCAAATATACTGAGCATCTGCTTTAGAAATGCCAATATTTTACCAAGGAACATTGAGACTGAGTTTGGAACTTAATATTACTATGGAGTGCCTGTGCTTTAATGATAACATACTACAAGCAGAAAACAACAAAAATGTGGAATGATCTCAAAGAAATCAATAAAGAAAGTGCAAAAGTAGATTTCCAGTTGAACATTAAAAATAAAAATAATGATTACATTGATTTACATGCCTTTAAAGTAGATGTAGAAAGCAATCAGACATCAATCAGAATGAAGACTACAGCCAGGAACTCAGAAGAAGACAAGAACTTGGAAGGGCAGCTATGAAGGAATTGACAAATATCTTTAAGTGCAAAATACTAAAGTTAAGCTTGTGCATGACATCAGTTTCCCATTTCTATGTATGATTGTGAAAAGAGCACAGTGAAGAAAGCTGATAGAAGAATAATTCATTAGAAATTCAGTGGCAGAAAAGAGATCAATGGATTCTTGATCAAATCAAGTCTGAACTTTCTCTTGATGCCAAGATGATGAAACTGAGACTGCCGTACATTGGACATATCGTAAGAAGACATAACTGAGTAGAAAAACAAGACTTGGTCAGAGAAAAAGGAAGACTGCAGTCCAGATGGATAACTCAATCAAAGAAGCCATGGTTCCGAGTCTGCAAGACCTAAGCAGGGCTGTGAATGAAAGGGTGACTTGGGGATCTCTCATTTATGAGATCACTATGAGTAAAACATCAACTTGATGGCAGTTAACAACAAACTTGTGCATTGGCCATTTGAACATAAAGAGGAGGATATGCATGCAACATTGCTACCTATAACTGCCTTTCATTGGATTGGTCATACCTGGTTCAATTATTAATTGCCTGACTGCTTTCCAATCTTGACAACATGAATCTATACTGGATAATTAAACCAACCTCTCCCTGAAAATACAATATTTGTCAGGCATTTGCTCCTCCCTTAAGGTGTCAGAGTACGTTAGCTCTAGGTGACACTGTTCGTAAAAATATAAGCAATGTACAAAGCTGCTTAATTGTCTATGTGACCAAAAGAGAGCGGAAGGAAGGTGTATGACAGATATGAATGTGATGGAAAATACATCACTTGGCAATAATGAGGTGACATTGTTACCCCTTCCCCCAATTTATAAAGGAAGAAAAGAGTTATTCAGATAAGTACATTGTTTTCCCTTTGAAATTGAGCACTACTTAAATTTTAAAGTATAAAATATTTTTAAAAAGTAAATCTAATTTGAATAAATTATTTTTCTTCAAAATTGGACAATAGTAGGTCAGAATTTAAAATGGCATGTCACTTTTACAGATGCCATAAATTTAAGACATTGATTACTGATATGACATTTACTTTTGTAATCAAACCCTGCCAATTTTCTCTTGTTTTTGGTATTTTTAAAGAAAGAATTCTCCAACTGTGCTATCTTGTATGGCATACAAATTATTTGCTAGCTTTCCTATAAATTGGACTATAAAGCTTTTTTCAGTTTATATATTTTAACTAATGTGTGATGTCTCTGGATCTATATTTATTTTTCTATAACTATTTTCTTGATAGAGCAAACTCCAATTAAAATATAAAAGATAAGACCCATTTAAACACCTGAAGCAATGATATAATTTTGGGTTAGACAATACAGAAGTCCTTTCCCCTCCACACAGGAATAACCTCACACATGATTGGGCCTCTCTCCATATAAGGGTCCAGGTAGAAGTTGCCTATTGTCAAATTTCTTCTTTCCGTAAAAAAGTAAATCATATGAAGCTCATCTTTAATTGGAGCTTTATATACAGAGATTGGATGTCTACTTCCCAGGTGTGCTTCTTGTGCTTGCAGGTAGTTGGGATGTATGTGCCTTACTATTCTTCCCAAATCAATAAAATTGTAATCTCTCTTTTTAAAAAAACAAACAAAAAACCCCCCCCAAAAACATGTCATATGTGTCATTAAGGACCTCATCACATTGAGGCCCAAGTGGTGGGGGATACCAGGAATTCACCATGCATAATGGCAAATCCTACGGACAGAGTGTGGGAACCTCTCTCCCTGCATTGCCCCTTACCTATCCCACAAGGAGAAGCATTGCAACCCAGTTTCCCTCATTCTTCTCAATGAGAACACAGAAAGCCTCCTGTGTTCTCCTTGCTCCCTCTTACTACGGCCCTTTCACCTCACTTCAAGGACAGAGCCCTGCCAGAAGTAGATGTATGCCATATGATGGGATCCAACAGGCTCTGTCTCTGAACAGAGGTGAAAGTGTAGTAGGATGGGCAAATTCAACCATGTGAATGGATAATATTAGTAATTAGTGAAAACATATATATATCTTCTTGGTGTTTTCCCAAAAGATGCTCTCAGGCTATTCGATTGCCTTATAAGGGAGACTGGACTGGCCTATTCCTGTCACACCTCTTTATTCAGATAGAATTTTTGACAATTAATTGGCTGTTGAGAAAAGGGTTTTTAACAGATAGGCATTATACCTTTTTCAAAAAACCTTTGAAAATTCACTAATGTTTTAACATCCTAGTTTGTACCTTAAAAATGGTCCAATCTTTTGTAATTCATGAATGTTTTAACATTTTTAAACACTGTTTTAACACAGTGCTGTATCTATTTTTAAATTTTAGTTTAGGGACAAGGGTGGAAGATAAGTCAAATAAATAAACAAAACAAATGAATATGTCATGAATTACTGTGGGGAGGAGAAATGCAGATTAAGTTAGATAAAGAGTTAGGTGATCAGCCATTGTTTTTTGGATGGTTGCCAACCAGTTGTTGATGATGACTCCTCCCACCCCCCCCCCCCCTTAAAGCATTATTTCTAGTCTACTGTTAAGAAATCAATATGGCTAATACTCAAGCACTCAGTTGTACTTAAAGTGGAAATGTGTTGGTGCAATGGTAAAGCACAATTACAGAGTTACAAAACAATATTTTTTCAATGATATATGGAAGCTGTGGTGGTACAAAACAGCCTTCCAATCCATTAATGAAGTAGTTTAAAATTCTAATGTCAAAGTAAACAAAAGAATACCAAACAGGTATTAATCTGTTTCTGCAGTGTTTCTCACTGTCACATTTTGTGTGCTGGATAATTTTATCAACCAATGCCAAGAATGAAAAAGGAAAACTTTATAACTGGATCTCTCCTGACCCTCTCAAATGCTATCATTTTCATCTTGACATGATCTGCTGTGAAGCAGCTATAACTTGATTCAACATTAAGATGCAGCCATGTTCACAGAGGAGTGGTGGCTAAAACAAATTCAAGAGGAATCTAAATACTAGATGCTTTATCAGAATGGAAGAACATCACAAGTTTAATATGTGCCATAGCAACAATTTCCAGACTAGTTTCTGATTTAGTGGTTATCCAAAATAGTGACAAATCAATTTCAAAGGCATAGTTGAAGAATGGGGATGGAGGTTTGACTGCCCTAAAACGTGCCTATAGTGTCCCTTCTAACAGTGTAGGGAAACTGGCCATTGATCTCATTGGACTGTGATTTATTTCCTCAGAGAGGATGTAGTTTTATGGCAGGGGCACAAAATGATGCTCCATTAAATATTCTGTTTCTTCAATGAAATGTTTATTTAATCCCTAAATTTCTAGCACTGCAGCAACTTAAAACTTCAGTTTGGCATATACAAATACAGTCTAGGCATCCAAAGAAAAGGATCAGGCAAATTTACCAAGGATATGCAGATACAGCAGTTTATACAATTTTCACTATCTTACAACCTGTGGTGTTAAAAATGCGGTGATGGAAGGAAAATTTCAATAGGAAGCACAAGACAGAGGTACTCCTGGTCAGTCGCAAGGCCGAACGGGGTATAGGGTTACAGCCTGTGCTGGATGGGGTCGCACTCCCCTTGAAGGCGCAGGTTCGCAGTCTGGGTGTGACCCTGGACTCATCGTTGAGCCTGGATCCCCAGGTTTCAGCGGTGACCAGGGGAGCATTTGCACAGCTCAGGCTCGTGCGCCAGCTGCGCCCGTATCTCGGGAAGTCTCACTTGGCCACGGTGGTACACGCTCTGGTCACATCCCGCCTTGACTACTGCAACGCTCTCTACGTGGGGCTGCCCTTGAAGATGGCCCGGAAGCTTCAGCTGGTTCAGCGCGCGGCAGCCATGCTACTAACTGGAGCGGGATGCAGGGAGCACACAACGCCCTTGTTGTCCCAGCTCCACTGGCTGCCGGTCTGCTACCGGGCCCAATTTAAGGTGCTGGTTTTGGCCTACAAAGCCCTAAACGGTTCCGGCCCAAAATACCTTTCGGACCGCATCTTGGCCTATGAGCCCACGAGGACCTTGAGATCGTCTGGGGAGGCCCTTCTCTCGATCCCGCCTGCCTCACAGGCACGTCTGGCGGGGACGAGAGAGAGGGCCTTCTCGGTGGTGGCCCCCCGGCTGTGGAACACTCTCCCTGCAGACATCAGACAGGCGCCCTCCCTTATGTCCTTCCGAAAAAGCCTTAAGACATGGCTGTTCGAGAAGGCATTTAATTAAGTGCTATAATAATGTGGTAAAGATGACTGGAATGGAACACGGAATATGAGATTGGTTTACGATTCTACTATGAGACGAAGCGGATTATTTAGTGTAACTTTATAATTGTTGTATTGTTAATATGTTGTTTTGTAATTGTCTTTGTAAATTGCCTTTTTACATGTTGTACACCGCCATGAGTCGCCCTAAAGGGCTGAGAATGGCGGTTAACAAATGCATCAAATAAATAAATAAATAAATAAATAAATAAATAAATCTTATATATCATGTCCCTGGGACACATTATTGACCAACTCCTGCTTGGTTTGTGAAAGAAATCAGTGTTTAGACTTTTTTAAACACTCTTTTGGTGAATGGCACAACACTGTTCATTAATACACATATGTCAAGTGGGGAAGTAGTGGGAATACATCTCCATTGCTAAGACAACAAGGTCAGCCATCCCTCTCCTTGATACAGTTACAGCAGAATGTGGGTGAGCTCTACACAGAAATTAGTCTTCACCCAGCACTGTACAAGGTTAGCTTTAATGGACTTGTAAGATTTTTCAGTAATGCAAAATCAGTACAGTAATTTCTTTTGTCTAATGAAAGTTAGGAAATGGAAATATTCACCTCATGCATCAGTGAGGAAAAAGGAAAGGACTATTACAGTGGCAGAACATAACATACTTGTTATCTGTCTACCTGATAAGGACACAAGATTCTACCTTTGTCTGTGTCATTGTTCTTGAATAAAAGGGGACTATATTTTGATTCTTCTTCCCCTCCTCAATATTTATCAAATTTACCTCACTAGTAGCAAATTTAATATGTACATAGAGTCCCTGGTTTTCTGAAATAGTAACCATCCTTAGGTCCCTGCCCTCTGACCATGGTGCTGTCAAATGCATCCTTTCCCCTGCTGTGCCATTCACCACATGGGTCCAGGTATATATTCCTTTCAGTGCATGTGAGATGTAAAGTATGGTGATCAAGCAGTGTTCACACTGGTATTTGTATCCACTGTGCCGTTGCAATTTAATACAGTTTTTAGTTCCTTTCACTGTTTATAGATTTTCAGTCTTTATCATGTTTCGCCTTGAACTGGTTTTGCTTTAAAGTTGTGCTATAGTTTTCAGCATCTATAGCTTAACACAATAGTAAACAATACTTGTCATCGATAATTGGGGGTAGAGTTTAGGGTTGTATGGGGTCACACTCCCCCTGAAGACACAGGTTCACAATCTGGGGGTGATCCTGGACTCATCGCTGACCTGGAACCCAAGGTGTCATTGGTGGCAAGGAGTGCCTTCACACAATTAAAACTTGTGTGCCAGCTGCGCCCATACCTTGAGACACCAAATCTGACCATTGTAGTACACATTTTAGTTACATCCCATCTACACTACTGCAACACTCTCTACGTGGGGTGCCTATGAAGATAGTTCAGAAGCTAAAACTGATTCACAGGTAGACAGCCAGATTACTAACTGGAGCACCATACAGGGAGCTTACAACTCCCATGTTATGGCAGCTCCACTGGCTGTTGGTCTGCTTCAAGCTAAATACAAAGTAGTGGTTATTACCTATAAAACCCTAAATGGTTCAGGCCTAGACTATTTGCAAAATCGCATCCCCATATACAAACCACCACAGGTGCTGTGGTTTGCAGAGGAGGGTCTGCTCCTGGTCTCATCCCCATCTCAAGCGCAGTTGATGGGAACAAGATCTCCATGATCGCTCCCCACCTCTGGAACTCCCTCCTTAAAGAACTAAAACCGGCACACTCTCTCCTCTCTCTCCGGTGGTGGCTCCTCATCTGTGGAATTCACTCCCTGGGGAAATCAGGTCATTAACATGATGTGGAAATGAATTTACGGACTATGAGATGGCGAATGCTGAACGCTGAGTGTTAGAATGGTTTTATTGATGTGATGTTTTAATTGATGTTTTAATTGTTTAATTGCTGTATTCATGTTTTATTTTATTATTTATGTTGATGCCGACATCGAATTGTGCCTCTGTAAGCCACCCTGAGTGCGCCCCCCCACTCGGGGTTGAGAAGGGCGGGGTAGAAATACCCGAAATAAATAAAGAAATAATAAATTTTAAAAAGCTTCTAAAAACTCACCTATGTATCTCAGATTACGGAGAGGAGGAAGACTGATGCATCTTTATACATACCTCATCTGCTTGTTGTTATTTACATCAGTTGCTCCAGATCCAGAAACTGCTTTGAGTCCCCCTAGGGGTGAGAAAAGCGGTGTAAATAAATAATAAATCCTGACTAATTATGCCATTGCTAACAACAAGGCAGCAGGATCCCGGCTGAACTGTTTAAAATCTTAAAAGATGATGCTGTCAAGGTGATGCATGCCATATGCCAGCAAATATGGAAAACACAAGAATGGCCATCAGACTGGAAAAAATCAACTTATATCCCCATACCAAAAAAGGGAAATGCGAAAGACTGCTCAAACTTCCGTACAGTGGCCCTTATTTCTCATGCCAGTAAGGTAATGCTCAAGATCCTGCAAGGAAGACTCCAGCAATACATGGAGCGAGAATTGCCAGATGTTCAAGCTGGGTTTAGAAAAGGCAGAGGAACGAGAGACCAGATTGCAAATATCCGCTGGATAATGGAGAAAGGCAGGGAGTTTCAGAAAAACATCTACTTCTGCTTCATTGACTATTCTAAAGCCTTTGACTGTGTGGATCATAATAAATTGTGGCAAGTTCTTGGTGGGATGGGCATACCAAGCCACCTTGTCTCTCTCCTGAGGAATCTGTACAAGGACCAAGTAGCAACAGTCAGAACTGACCACGGAACAACAGACTGGTTCAAGATTGGGAAAGGCGTATGGCAAGGCTGCATACTGTCACCCAACCTTTTTAACTTGTATGCAGAACACATAATGCGATGTGCGGGGCTTGATGAATGCAAAGCTGGGGTGAAAATTGCTGGAAGAAACATTAACAACCTCAGATATGCAGATGACACCACTCTGATAGCCGAAAGCGAGGAGGAGCTGAGGAGCCTTCTAATCAAGGTGAAAGATGAAAGCGCAAAAGCTGGGTTGCAGCTAAACATAAAAAAAAAACCAGGATTATGGCAACAAGAATGATTGACAACTGGAAAACAGAGGGAGAAAATGTGGAGGCTGTGACAGACTTTGTATTTCTAGGCGCAAGGATTACTGCAGATGCAGACTGTGGCCAGGAAATCAGAAGGCGCTTACTTCTTGGGAGGAGAGCAATGTCTAGTCTCGATAAAATAATAAAGAGTAGAGACATCAGACTGGCAACAAAGATCCGCCTAGTCAAAGCCATGGTATAACATAATTTAAGGATATTTGAGGCAGGGGGGAAACAACGAATCCCACCGCTGCCACCAGTATAACGGAATTAAAGATATCTAGGGCAGGGTGGACAAACAATCAATCCCACCTCTGCCCCTCAAGGCAAGGGAGAATAAAATATTATAAATGACCGATGTTCTTGTTAGGTATGACTGCCACCACCTCAGCTTCTATTGGCCTGAGGAACCAAAGGTGTGAATGTGTTGTAGGTAAGGTGTGTTTGAGCTCTTGGTTCACCTATTGCTTCTACACTGGATGACTGGACCTTAAAATGAGTTTGACAGACTTAGTTCTGAGTAGATGGATAGACTGAGGCATACACTAGTTGAAAGTGAACTAGAAAGAGTTTATTGAACTTGGAACAAATATCACCTCATAGCATGAGGGGTACAGAAGCGTAATTCAGTTGTAGAGACTTAGTTACTTAAACAAGTAGTTTCACTGACAGTAAAGCTTTTATCAACTGTGAGATTCCTTAAACACACTGCTCTATCTTTAGACACAGTATCACTTGAGAACAGATCCCTATCTGTCTCTCCTACAGGGCAAATAAGCACTCTTATACTTTTCCTCAGTATAAACAGAAAGTCTTTCTGTTACTGATCCTACTAATACAGTAACCCTAGCCCTTGTCTGTCTGCTTATTCCCTATTCTAAAGGCTCACTTAAAACTTTCTTTCCCTGTCAGATTCCTACTGTAGCTTCCTATCTTAAAATCACAACCTTCCTTGTCTGATGTCAAGATACTTCTCTCTCTCTGTCAAAAGCTGACAGCTTATTTTCCCTCTCTCAACCGACTCCTTCCCCCAATTGCTATACCCAATCAGGAGTCGGCTCGACTCCTCCTCCTGTCTCTGCCTGCCTTCCAAGATGACAGCTACTGTCATGCAGGCTTCAGCCTTGTCGTCTTAAAGGTAGATTCCACTACACATGGTATTCCCTGTAGTAACCTACGGATGTGAGAGCTGGACCTTAGAGAAGGCTGAGCAAAGGAAGATCGATGCTTTTGAGCTGTGGTGCTGGAGGAAAGTTCTGAGAGTTCCTTGGACTGCGAGAAGATCCAACCAGTCCATCCTCCAGGAAATAAAGCCCGGCTGCTCACTGGAGGGAAGGATACTAGAGACAAAGTTGAAGTACTTTGGCCACATCATGAGGAGACAGCAAAGCCTAGAGAAGACAATTATGCTGGGGAAAGTGGAAGGCAAAAGGAAGAGGGGCCGACCAAGGGCAAGATGGATGGATGGCATCCTTGAAGTGACTGGACTGACCTTGAAGGAGCTGGGGGTGGTGACGGCCGACAGGGAGCTCTGGCGTGGGCTGGTCCATGAGGTCACGAAGAGTCGGAGACGACTGAACAAATGAACAACAACAACAACACAGCAAGTATATTACAAAACATCTTATGTATATTACAAAACAACAAATTATGCCTTCTCCCCCAACATTGATGTTATTGGATTTTGAAAGATAAGCTTTTATTTTAAAAAGAGCAAAGGAAAACATTAGGAAAAATGGTTTGAAGGACAAGCATTTCAGTGTTTAATGGTTAATAAGCATTATTCAATCTCTGTATTCCCTTGAGGACACCAAGACCCTTTGCTCATCTGGTTGTGCGTTTGTCTGAAGTATGCAATTTATGGAATGAATGTCAGATCTAATGACTACAAACCTAAGCAAACATGATGGAGAAGGGCAACCAAGAGGTTATCTGAGAAGCGAATGATCAAGACAAAGTAGCACAGACTGTATTTTACAGGATGTTTATTTGTACTCTATACCTGAAATCTTTTCTGTTGATAACAGGTTAGCTGATGAAAATAGGTGATAGGTCACAAAGATGGTAATGCACCTAATTTGAGGTTATTACTTATTTGTAGATATTTGTTGGTTTGGTCTTTTTAAATAAATCAACCTATGCCTCTATCTCAAAAGTGACTTATTTTGCAGTAAGGTAGTGATTTAAGTTATATATATTTATAAATGAAAATGCAATATCAGATTTGTGTGCCTTCAAATTATCTCCAACTTAAATACTGGTAAAGATGCACAGTAATTAGCAATGCTTAAGTAGGGTTGCATCAACACAGGCCACATAATATGAAATTCTCTCTCAGTTGCTGTGGGGAATCTCTGCATCCAGCCATTAATACTGTGCAAGAGAAAATGGGATTAATCTGGAACTTCCAGGATACTCTGGTGTGATCCTGGTTTTTGGAAGGTTTAGACATTTGGGACAGGTTGGATCAGACCCATTCCATTGTCCACATTTCCAACAGACTCACCATTGGCCACAAGCTGCTCCTTCTTAGAGGCTTGCTCGTGGTGTTGCTTCTGATTAGGTCACCAGAGTGTGCCCAATCATGTGACTAGGAAAAGCAGCATCACCAGGATGCATCTGCAAGGGAACTGCTTCTGGCCTCAGTGCTGACCCTAATGCTCTCTTGGCCTGACTGACCATTTGAATACTAAAAGAGCTCCAGGGATGTATCCAGGCTACATCAGGGCAGTTCTGGAGCAGTTTATCTTATGAAAATCCGTAGAAAATCTGGGTAACAGTAGACAGTATGTAGGGCCAATAAGGGTATCACATTGATAGAGATTTCATCATTTTCTTTCATCATTTCTCTTTTGGCCAACACATTTACAGCCAATGCACTAGCCTACACTAGAAGTGTTTTTGTAGAAATCTCAAGAAGAAATCAAACTCCAAAAAGAAAAGAAAACAAACCCCAGGCTAACTATCATTTATGAGAATGTCAACTGCTTGACAGGTTAAAACCCCTTTTCTAGGAAAAGGTATAAAAATTGATTTGAGTATATATTTGAAGCTATGCTACTCCTTAGAGAGAATACCTAAAACAAGTCTAAAAATGGTTTATTGCATAATTGAGGGGCTTACCTACTGATCGTCATGGAGATTATTTTTCAGATACAGGTTAAATATCCCTTATCAGAAATGCCTGAGACCAGAAGCATTTTGGATTTTTCCCCTATAGATTTTGTAAGTCAGTCTTTGTGCATACAGTTGGATTCACAGATTCAGCCATCCATGGTTAGATTTTTTTTTAAAAAAAAACCAAAGAAGTGAATCTTTATTATGCCATCTTCTGTAAATACAGTTGTATTTACTATGCAATTGTCATAATCGGACTTGAGCATTGGTTAATGTTGGTATCCAAGTTGGCATTGGAATCAAACCACAGATGATATCATGGATCCATTACTGTATGTATAATGAGACAGGTTGGAGATGGGACCCAAGTCTAAACATAGAATTATGTTTCATATACACCTTATACACATAGCCTGAAGGTAACTTATACAATATTTTTTGATAATTTTGTGTTGAAGGCCACAAGGAGTACTTTGAATCTCAGAACTTTTGGTGAGAAATGCTCAACACAAGCTTACCACAAGCTTGTGCCACAAATACCAATATATTTAAAATCCGATAATGTTCCCAGCATTTACAAATCATGGGAAATATTTCCCATAACTAAGAAGATTGTTATGATTTTAATTGAAATATATATTCAAATACTACCTTTTAATTTGAACATTTGCTTATTTTGGTAATACCAATGTTGTTACTGTTTGTATTGTTTGAATGATGGAGGACTAATTTTTCCTACTCGGACAACGAGGGATCGCCTAAGAAAGTAAGTAAGTAAGTAAGTAAGTAAGTAATTTTTCAGTGGAAAGGGAAGATGAAAAATCAATAAGAAAACTAATTAGAAAAGTTTTCAAAGTAGTTCAAAGCAATTACAAAACTTCAGTTTAAATATTATTGTGATGATGGAGCCAGCATCATTTGAGTGGTTTGAACATTGGACTATGATTCTGGAGACTAGGGTTTGAATTTCTATTCAGACTTGGAAACCTATTGAGTGACCTTGGACAAGTTATACGTACTCTCACCACAAACTTTCTCTGAACAAATCATGCCAAGAAAACCCCATGATAGGTTCTTTTTAGCTTTACCATTAAGCCAGAAATAATGTAAAGTCAGACAGTAACAGAATTAGCTAATTCCATAAATCCAGTAAAACAGTGGAAGAGCACTGAATTTTTCTCCTCCTCCTGATCACAATTCAGGATTCGAAACAACATACATCATAGGTGTCAAGAAGGGTCAAACAGGAATGAGACAATTAAATGAATAGATTTGCTTAAAGTACAAACAATGCTTGTAGGGCAGTAGAATCCAGTAGACCCAGAATTTCTCCTTCCACCATAGATCTCCTCCCTTCCAGTACTCAAAAAAGTAGCTCCAGAGTGCCTGAAAACCTCCAAAAAGAGAGTAAAGAAAGGATATTTCCATACAGGGGTATCATGGCTTTTCTGAAATTTGCCTTCTTTGATATCACTTTGCACTCATGCATCAGTTTCTCCATCAATTATTCAAATTTTTCCTCTCTTCCACGTTGTCAACTTCAGTTAATAGGCACCCCTATGGTGTTTGTTTTGCTGACTGTACCCCTGTTCAGAAGAATTCATTTCACTTTCTGTCCCTGTAATAACTGCATTTTGAAAAAAAATGTCTTGTTGTGGAAGCAAAACTTGGTGATAAAGCTTCACTGGAGACACCTTTTCCCCATGATAACTCTTTCAGGAGCAAATTTCCTTTCCTAGAGGAAATATTATCTCACTTCCTAGTGTCTTTCTCCCATTCTTAACTATGAGTCATTTGTAAGTCGGATGTGTGTAACTCAGGGATTGCTTGTAAACTCCTATTTATAAACTGTGTTTCATATTTTGCACAATAATGTTTATTTATTTATTTATATACTATAATTGTACTCCACCCTTCTCAACTCCTAGGGCAGTGGTTCTCAACCTGTGGGTCCACAGGTGTTTTGGCCTACAACTCCCAGAAATCCCAGCCAGTTTACCAGCTTTTAGGATTTTTGGGAGTTGAAGGCCAACACATCTGGGGACCCACAGATTGAGAACCACTGCCTAAGGGGACTCAGAGTGGCTCCACATATCGACAACAATTCAGTGCCTTAAAAACATACCATTGATAAAAACATCTACATTAAAAACTAAAATTAAAACACATAAAAACAATTACATTAATTATTAAAATCACATAATCCAATATTGTAGTCAAGGACCATTCCAAAATGTCATTGCACAGATTCTTTGTTCGTTTATTGCACTGTAGCTAGCTAACCTTGAGTTTAGGAGCTCCTATCATAATACTGGGTGGATCCATTTCAACGTTATTTTCATCCCACTTTCCCATTTTACAAAAGTTCAGAGAGTGGCTCATTAAATCTTGAAATACAAGTGATTCACAATATCTTTATAGATAGAAAATTTACAAAATTATCTCAACATATCGCCATAAAATATTAAAGGCAATTAAATGGCCTCCAAAATGGCAGACTCTACCAACTATATTTGTACAATCAGTCCTCGAGTTACAAACATCCAACATTTACTTCAACCAGACAGCCTGGCAACCATTACACAGAGGATCTTTTCACTGGCTGCCCCTAGACTGTGAAATGGCCTGCCAGAAGATATCTGATTGCTAAACAAGTGGTCAGAATTCAAAACACAATTGAAGACTCATCTCTTCCAGGAGGCCTAACCAGACAATTTTAAACTATGTATTTTACGTTTACATTTTATTAGCATTTGTGTCAATCTTAGTTCTGTGTATTTTAGTAGTATTATATTTTATCTCTGTGTTTTAACCATGTTGTACCTCTCTTCAAACCGTGAGAAGAGGCAAGTAACAATTTACTTTTCTATTCCAGTGTACTGTCACCTTCACAATTGTGGCTTAGTTCCTACTGGGGTAAAATGGAACAGCATTTTTTGTTGTTGTTGACTATGTTGGATTTCAGTAGTTAGTCATTACAGAACAGAAAAGAGAAGAAGGACTAGCTCTATAAAAAGATGTCTCTGCATAAAGGCTGGTGACTAATGCTTAGAAATACATAGCAAAATGAAAGGCATGGAAAACAAACATTCCTTATTATACAAGAGATTGACATTATTACCTGTGATGCAACATTAATACCAAACATAAGAGAGGTTAAAATACAGTGCAACTGGCTTGCTCAATAACCCTTAAAGGTTTGATGAATGCAGAAGGAGGAAACAGGAAAGGCTGCATTTCTAACACTGTCCTTGACATCTCACACATCATATAGTACATTCTGCATATCCACAAGGGACCTATTGTAGAAATATGAAACTACAGAACATACTGAACCCTATTGAAATTAACAACTTCTGTTGGAAGTTTACTATAGACTTACACAGGAGCACTTAGAAAATGCCTAGAGAGAATAACTACCTAGCATTTTGGTCCTCCACTGCTATGTACTAGGTGACCAAGAAAATGTCTGGAGATAACATACGGTATGTTTAAAAATATGGGTAGGTGAAATCATGGGTGTGTACTGCTCCTACTGATACCGAGGTCATATATCTTTGTCCCCCTGATATCTAGCTATTTTCAGCAAAGGAGTTTTTGTGTAGAGTTGTAGGTCAGAGGTTTCCATGTGACCTTGAATGCAGAAAGTGAAAGGGTTAGGACTCATGGAAGCCTACACATGAATAGTTGTACATTGAAAGGCCACTTAGTTTAAGGAAAACTCTCAGATCACTAGTAAATGCTCATTTCTTTCCTGGATCACACATTACTGATACACTAAGATGGGATATGCTATCTCCAAGCAACCTATTTCTTTATTTCCTTACTCCCTTTAAGTGATCTGAAATGTTCTCATATCTAACAAACACTCCAGCTGTCCCAGCTTGGCAGAAGTACTTCATCTTTTCACATCCCATTTTTTTCCAGCTGTTGCCCCATTTTCCCCTTCTTGTCCCACTTTCCCTTTTACTCTCAGGACACTTTAATTGCTACAAACTGAGCTGAAAGGAAAAAAAGTACTTAATCAACTCATTGGGAAGATAGGACAGGAAGCAACAGAGCCGAGCCCTTCCCAGGAGGCTTAAGTAAAACAAAATTGCTGCAGCATCTTCAGCTTTTGTGTTCTTCTTCATGAAAAATATTTGTCATCTTGACTACATCTTGGTGTTGCTTGTCTAAAAGTGTCCTGATTTTCATCTGTGAAATGTTTTAGGTTATGATCTTAGTCTTTCTGAGATCAAGGCTGATATTCTTAGCCCGGACTTCATCTGTGCCTCTTCTTTATTATCTCACTACTTTAAAAAGTGAAACTACTTAGCATGCTTTCTCCTGCCCTTAATTATCCTAGCTTGGTTTAGCACCCTTAGAGAGCTTTCGTATCATTAGTGTTCCTATAGTAGAAATGCGATTTGTTTTCTGTAGCCATTGGTGCCACTGTTCTTTAATAACATCAGCTAGCCACTTCATACACATGTTCTTTATTACTTCTTTATTAGATGTTGATCCATGGCCTCTTTGCTGTCACTGCTTTTTTTTCATGTCAGGAGTGACTTGAGAAACTGCATGTCACTTCTTTTGTGAAAGAATTGGCCATTTGCAAGAACATTGCCCAGGGGATGCCCAGATGTTTTGATGTTTTACCATGCTCATGGGAGGCTTCTCTCATGTCCCTGCATGGGGAGCTGGTGCTGACAGAGGGAGCTCATCGATGCTCTCCCGGATTCGAACCTCCAACCTGTCATTCTTCAGTCCTGTTGACACAAGGGTTTAACCCATTGCACCACCAGAGGCTCCTGCTGTCACTGCTGTCTACTATGGTATAGTTACAGCAGTGTGGTGTCAATATAAATCCCACTTCTGTTGCATTTCTTTCCCCAGCAGTTCATTAACATCTCATCCTCTTTTTTCAGCCTTTGTTTCTTGCTCACTTAAATCATACAGATTTTGACATACATTTCCTGTGTTATTGTTCATTCGTTCAGTCGTCTCCGACTCTTCGTGACCTCATGGACCAGCCCACGCCAGAGCTCCCTGTCGGCCGTCACCACCCCCAGCTCCTTCAAGGTCAGTCCAGTCACTTCAAGGATGCCATCCATCCATCTTGCCCTTGGTCGGCCCCTCTTCCTTTTGCCTTCCACTTTCCCCAGCATAATTGTCTTCTCTAGGCTTTGCTGTCTCCTCATGATGTGCCCGAAGTACTTCAACTTTGTCTCTAGTATCCTTCCCTCCAATGAGCAGTCGGGTTTTATTTCCTGGAGGATGGACTGGTTGGATCTTTTCGCAGTCCAAGGCACTCTCAGAACTTTCCTCCAGCACCACAGTTCAAAAGCATCTATCTTCCTTCGCTCAGCCTTCCATAAGGTCCAGCTCTCACATCCGTCGGTTACTACAGGGAATACCATGGCTTTGATCTTTGTTGCCAGTGTGATGTCTCTACTCTTTACTATTTTATCGAGATTGGACATTGCTCTCCTCCCAAGAAGTAAGCGTCTTCTGATTTCCTGGCTACAGTCTGCATCTGCAGTAATCTTTGCACCTAGAAATACAAAGTCTGTCACGGCCTCCACATTTTCTCCCTCTATTTCCCACTTGTCAATTATTCTTGTTGCCATAATCTTGGTTTTTTTTATGTTTAGCTGCAACCCGGCTTTTGCGCTTTCTTCTTTCACCTTGATTAGAAGGCTCCTCAGCTCCTCCTCGCTTTCGGCCATCAGAGTGGTGTCATCTGTATATCTGAGGTTGTTAATGTTTCTTCCAGCAATTTTCACCCCAGCCTTGCATTCATCAAGCCCCGCACATCGCATGATGTGTTCTGCATACAAGTTAAAAAGGTTGGGTGAGAGTATGCAGCCTTGCCGTACGCGTTTCCCAATCTTGAACCAGTCTGTTGTTCCGTGGTCAGTTCTGACTGTTGCTACTTGGTCCTTGTACAGATTCCTGAGGAGAGAGACAAGGTGGCTTGGTATGCCCATCCCACCAAGAACTTGCCACAATTTATTATGATCCACACAGTCAAAGGCTTTAGAATAGTCAATGAAGCAGAAGTAGATGTTTTTCTGAAACTCCCTGCCTTTCTCCATTATCCAGCGGATATTTGCAATCTGGTCTCTCGTTCCTCTGCCTTTTCTAAACCCAGCTTGAACATCTGGCATCTCTCTCTCCATGTATTGCTGGAGTCTTCCTTGCAGGATCTTGAGCATTACCTTACTGGCATGAGAAATAAGGGCCACTGTACGGAAGTTTGAGCAGTCTTTCGCATTTCCCTTTTTTGGTATGGGGATATAAGTTGATTCTTTCAGTCTGATGGCCATTCTTGTGTTTTCCATATTTGCTGGCATATGGCATGCATCACCTTGACAGCATCATCTTTTAAGATTTTAAACAGTTCAGCTGGGATCCCGTCGTCTCCTGCTGCCTTGTTGTTAGCAATGCTTCTTAAGGCCCATTCAACCTCACTCCTCAGGATGTCTGGTTCTAATTCATTCACCACACCGTCAAAACTATCCTCAATATTGTTATCCTTCCTATACAGATCTTCTGTATAGTCTCGCCACCTTCTCTTGATCTCTTCAGCTTCTGTTAGGTCCCTGCCATCTTTGTTTCTTATCATACCAATTTTTGCCTGAAATTTACCTCCAATGTTTCTAATTTTCTGGAAGAGGTCTCTTGTCCTTCCTATTCTGTTGTCTTCTTCCACTTCCATGCATTGCTTATTTAAAAATAGTTCCTTATCTCTTTTGGCTAACCTCTGGAATTGCGCATTTAACTGGGCATATCTCCCCTTATCACTGTTTCCTTTTGCTTTCCTCCTTTCTTGGGCTACTTCCAGTGTCTCAGCAGACAACCATTTTGCCTTCTTGGTTTTCTTTTTCTTTGGGACGTACTTTGTTGCCGCCTCCTGAACAATGTCGCGGACTTCTGTCCATAGTTCTTCTGGGACTCTGTTTACTAAATCTAGTCCTTCAAATCTGTTCTTCACTTCCACTGTATATTCGCTAGGAATGTTAGTGAGATCATATCTAACTGGTCTGTGTATTTTCCCTGATCTCTTTAGTTTTATTCTAAACTGAGCAATAAGAAGTTCGTGATCTGAGCTACGGTCAGCCCCAGGTCTTGTTTTCACTGACTGGATGGATGTCCGCCACCTTTGGCTGCAAAGGATGTAGTCAATCAGACTATTACACTATGTAACACAATTTTTTTCTGGGTTATAAATACCATTTTCTATTTTTTTATCACAAAAACACAGGAAAAGTTTATTAAACTGCAAAAACTTTGTTTTTGTGGGACATACCATAGCACATTTTGCTATAGTTTTTCAATGAATATCTCATCGAGTCTCAACCAATTCAAGATAGTTTGTGGCAGACAGAAAATCAATGTTTCTAGTGTATAACAACTACTTTCAAAGTAAGTACTGCACAATTAAACAGGAATAACACTTTCAAACCAGAAACAGATAATTCTTCAAACTTTGTTATATAGTGTCTGTTTACAAAGTAATGTTAAATCCCCTTCTAAATAAAGCATGATTGTGTTTATACCAGGGGTGACAAGGGCCATCACAGAAAGGAAAGGGCATTTGTTCTGTGCCTCAGAGGGTGGGACCAGGGCTTCATTTATACTGTAGAATTAATGTGGTTTGACACCACTTTAACTGCCATTGCTCAGTGCTATGGAATCCTGGAAGTTGTAGTTTGTTAAGAAGCCAGTACTATTTTGTTAAAGGCCTTGTAAAACTTTAAGAGTGGTTCGGCAATGAACCAATTACTTAGAGAGGTGGTCAAGTCTCCTTCTTGGACATTTTTCAAGAGGATGGACAGCTACTTGGGAATGTTTTAGATGAAGATCCTACATTGAGAATGGGATTTGACTTAATTGTTCAAAGGACTTTTTCAACTCTGTGATTCTATTACGCTATGTTTTAGTTGAATCAATTTTTACCTATACTAAATTTTAAAACTACATTTGAAAGAATGATCTATAAATGAAATTTATAAATGGATGTATATTTGAACATTAGGTAAGTTTTTATAGAGACTTATGAAAGTGTATTTTTCCTTTTTGTTTTTTTATTTTCCTGCTTTTGTTATGCTTGAATATTGTTTGCATGTAATAGATCCATTTTGCATGTATTTTTTAAAAAGAGATCTCCTATATTCATGCTACAAAATGGCCTTTTTATCCAGAAGCATTTCTTCATAATCTTTGCCATTATTATAAAACTACAAAATGACAATCACTCTGGAGAACTGAGTTATTATTGTTGGATTTTTATTTATTTTAGGTATCTATATACGTGATGTCATGTATTTATTTATTTATTTATAGCATTTCTACCCCGCTCTTCTCACCCCCATAGGGGGACTCAGAGATGTTGCAATAATTACAATAATAAGAGCAAAATAAAATCATACAATACAATACATTAAAACATCATTAATTAAGCATTTCCCTGGCAGAAAGGGGTCACAAGTGGAAAAGGTTTAAGAAGCCCTGCTGTAGAGGACTACTGGGAAGTCATTAAGTATGTCTGAATTGATCTTTGCCAGCTATCAGAACATGGTAAATCTCTTTACCCTCACTCCTGGCCACTATAGGGCTTTGCTGACATAAAAGAGGCAGGGAACCCTCCTCATCATTACTGGTCAAAATAGCCATCTGCCAAAACTGACCCCAATCATTCCTGTTGGCCATGGAGTAAGGGGGCTCCTCTATCACAAGCTATGATAGCCAGTAAGCATGGTTAGGTCCAGTCGGAATCTTCGTACTTCAGATTAAATTTGGATCAAATTCCTTTTTGAAGTGTTTTGAAGCAATTTGGGGACCCAGAAGTATCCTTGCCATTTCGAAGTCACTGTTGCTATCTTTGTTCTGACTCAGAAAGTGAATCGGAAAAGACCCAATGTTTGGAGGCAAGCAGTAGCTTGCATGCTGGGATGCTTGCCTCCAACCAATGAGGGGAAACCATGTGGGGAGGGGCAGGGTTTTGGCATGGCATGCGTGCCTCATGGACTCATTGCCAGCCAGGGACATGAAGGAAAAGGGACTAAGGCAGGCTGCTTGCGTGGGAAAGATGTCACACCACTGCTTAGCAAGGGAAGGCTGAGAGGAGATATGATAGCCATGTATAAATATGTGAGAGGAAGCCACAGGGAGGAGGGAGCAAGCTTGTTTTCTGCTTCCTTGGAGACTAGGAAATGGAACAATGTCTTCAAACTACAAGAGAGGAGATTTCATCTGAACATGAGGAAGAACTTCCTGACTGTGAGAGCCATTCAGTAGTGGAACTCTCTGCCCCGGAGTGTGGTGATGGCTCCTTCTTTGGAAGCTTTTGAACAGAGGCTGGATGGCCATCTGTCAGGGCTGATTTGAATGCAATATTACTGCTTCTTGGCAGGGGGTTGGACTGGATGGCCCATGAGGTCTCTTCCAACTCTTTGATTCTATGATTCTATGTTCCATCCATAGATCATACAGACCAGCTGCTTTGCCAGGTTTACATTTATTGAGAGCTATGTCCAATTCAGTGGGTGTAAAAGGTTCATAAAGGTTGTTGCTCTCATTATCTAGTTGTCTCATATTGGTTTCCTTTTTAGTTTGGTGGCAAGTTTTGATTTCCCATTCAGAAGTTGATGTGCTATCTGATCTGCCTTTATGGTGGCCATTAGTTTGTGAAGGTATGATAGCTCTCCTTGGTCAGAAGTCTCTGCTGTCTGCTGCAGCTTTTTTGGGGGGGGGGCACACAGAAAAGTGAGTGGAGTATAGGATGGGAAAGGTTTTTTCTTTCTCTTGTTAAGATGTTATCCCAAAGTTCATTTTTGAAAATGTTCTTGCAGCTATTAATGTGTTTATTTCTTTGTTTATTTGATATGCCACTTTCCTCCCAGAGAAAAACCAAAATTAGTTTACAAGCATAGTAAACTTAAAGCATGTACAGTAAAAATTTAAGACAGTTTTTGTCTACTGATAAAAGGAAAGCAGGGAGGTGGGGCAGCCTATATTCCTGAGGAAGGGCATTTCAGAGGGCGGAAGCAGCCACTGAGAAGACATTTCTTTCATGTCATCTACAAATGAGCCTGTAGACAAAGAGAAAGCCTTTCCTTGTTGATATTGAGAGCTCTGGCAGATCCCTTTTGGGAAATATGGTCTTTCAGATTGTCTGGGCCTAAGGCATCTGGACCTAAGGCAAATAGTTCATGACCAGTACTTTGAATTGTGCTCAGAAATTAACTGGTCAGCAATAAAATAAGGAATACTTTATACAAAGACAACCTTATTTGCATCTGTCAGATTCTGAAGTGTTCTCTAATGCCCAAAATACCTTTCTAAAAACTATTTAACCCTTTGATGCTTATACTTGCAGGAGGGAAGCTGGAATATCAGGAGATGTAGGTAGTTAAACATTTGTCTACCAAGACAAGGTGTGGCCATACTCTGGAGATGAGAGTGATACATCACATTTTGGGAGCCTTCAGAGTTCCAGTAAAGCTACAGTGCCTCCCCATGGCTGCCACTTTGGAAGATGAAAAACCACATCACTCTGGTTGCTTATGAGAGCAATCTGAAGGGGGAAAATCTGATAGGATGGGGTATAAACTGCATTATAAAGTCTATTTAGATTCTAAGTAGATGAATACAAGTGCCATTCTGGGCTGAAAATTTCTATAATGTATTCATCCTTACTTTTGAATTTAAATCATAGATAATTTCCTGTTGATTATGAAAACAAATAGTTCCCAATGTCAATGTCTCATTTCCTGGTGCCAAAACACACAGACAGGTAATATTTCTCTGTTCACCATTAAATGGAATAGGATTATTTCTGAAGTAATAGACATTTGATTTTTCTCTTAATATTTTGCTGTTTTAAAAGCTCTCTCAGCATGAAAAGGGTTGTGCATTTGTGATCCAAATTTTCCTTTTGTGGTATCTACGTTGTTTCATTTTGTAATGTAAGCAGTGGTGAGATTTGAATTTTATTAGACAGCTTAGTCTTAGTGGAGGATGCTTGCAGACTTCATGTAGCAGGCTTGCAGAGAACAACTACAACTTTTGGCATGAAGTAAAATCATTATTTGTATTGTGCTCAGCCACATGCACAATGGAAGACCTTCTTATAGCAACGTCAGAGGCACTCCAAGTTGCCAGCTATTGGGCAAAATAAAATGCCAAGTTTTTAAGAAACTTTGTGGGTTTTTAAAAATACATTACAATTGTACCCATAGTTCGCTCCTGATATGATAAATAAATAAAATTATTTGTATTTCATTCTCATGTGCATATATGCATACAGCTGGTCCTCCACATCTGTGGATTTGACTCTTGCAGATTGGATTTTTTTTTGCAGATTTGATTAGAATGATATCTCTAGAAATCTCTAGGTCCTCCAGTGTGATCCTATGGTCAACCTCTGATTAAATTTGACCACAGAGTCATGCTTTGGGACTAGAGCTTTTGACAAATTCGGAGGTGACTTTAGAATCGAATCACCAGCACCCCCTACTTTTGAACGCAGTTTAGAACCATTTTTTAATTGCCCATATGTATCCAAGTCATCTGGAGGAACACAGTTTGAGAAACTCTAGAGTACTTCAGTTTTCCTGGCTTTCCTCCTTGGACCAAGTTGAGCAAAGTAACTGCAAAGAAGAACTGGAATGAGAAACAGGAGAACAGGAATATCGACTCTAGACTAATTCCTGTTCTCCTGTTTCTCATTTCAGTTCTCCTTTGCAGTTACTTTGCTCAACTTGGTCCAAGGAGGAAAGCTAGGAAAACTGAAGTACTCCACAACTGCTTATTGTGCATTCTCATTCCTTATGTCCAATTATCCTTTGGTGCAGAGATTGCTTATTTGCCCCATGTAGATTACTGAAAGGCACTTTTGGCAGAAGATGGCATATATTACATTAGAGCAGTGTTTCCCAACCTGTGGGCTGCAAGAACAAAAATCTGGTCTGCGAACCTCCTTCCTCTTAATTTATTTTATTTAATTTCTGCTCCTTTCTGCAGAGCTGACAAGCCCCACTCCTTTTGGTACTAATGCTGGAGAGTGGTCTCTGGTCAAAGTGGTCTCTCATCAAGTGGGACCTGATCAAAGTGGGCTCTGGTCAAGTGGGCCCTTGTTAAAAAAAAAAAGGTTGGGAACATTCGAGGGTGAGCAAACTGAAGTGCTTCTAATATTGTGATTGATATGATTAAGTCTTGTGATTATATTTCCCAAGTCAGACATGGCATCTGGTTTGTAGCTAGGTCATACACCTGTCTCTCCATCCATGTTTTGTGTTTCTTATAGGTAAATAACTGTATGATATTGGGAGGCTATCTGCAGGCAAGTAACTATCTGTTCCAAAGAGCTCTTCAGAGGGAAGTGTTATTGTCCAGAATAGATTGTAGTTGATTGGTGATATATCTGAGAGGGCTCAGTGGGAACTGTATGTAACTACTAATTGGGTTCTATCATTTCCTGTCTTTAGTTGTTTTGGGTACAAGACTTACTTTGTCATTTTTTTTAACTTCACATGGTGGGCACTGTAGTGTCAGTAGCTCAGATCACGAACTTCTTATTGCTCAGTTTAGAATAAAACTAAAGAGATCAGGGAAAATACACAGACCAGTTAGTGTTCAGAAATGTACTCTATTCTGTTGATAGTTTCATGTTTGGATTGATGGTTGGGTGGAAGTTATTAAAATTCTGGTATAATGTCTTTAGTGACTAGAAAATGCAGTTCTTAATCCTCTCTTCAAGACATACTCTCTCTTGATATATATATATATATATAGAGAGAGAGAGAGAGAGAGAGAGAGTATTTACATTCTGTCCTTCAACCATGAAGATTTTCAGAGCATCTTCCAATTAGTGTGACGATTTTCTGCTCCCATGTTTACAATCTAGATTATCCCCAACAAGAAAAAGGGGATAGCAGAACAGGAATTAAGTTCAGCAATTCCTGCTTGTCTCTCCCCCCCCCCCCCCCGCCCCGAGAGGCCACAGCAATGGAATAGGGAGGCAGTTTGACCAGCCACTGAGGTGAAGACATAATAGAGGTTTTTGTTAACTGCCATCAAGTTGGCTTTGACTTAAAACCTATGAATGAGGCCTCCGTCACCTTATTAACAACAGCTCTGCTGAGGCCTTCAAGACTAAGGGATTCAGCTTCCTTGATTGAGTCTATCTATCTGGAATGTGGTCTTCCTATTTTCCTACTGTTTTCTAGTAAGTCGTGCCATCTCATGATATGCTAATGATATAAGAGGGCCGATTCTCTAATCCTAAAGGACCATGTCTTCCCTTCTCAGTGTGATGAGGTTGCTATTCTCTCAGACATTCAATAGATTGGTGTTCTTGCCTGCTATTCCTGTCAAAGAAACTGTCCACAGATTTACCTCTTTGGGTAGATACTTATGTGGATAATTTAAATTCATTTTGTTATGATGGTGAATTCTATTTTGTGTGATGATGAGTGTTACTCTGCTGTAATTTCAGAAAAATGTGGTCACTTCCTAGCTTTCAGCAGACTCTTCTGGAATATTTTTAAACATAAAAAAGAACAATATACTAAAGTAATAATAATGCTAATGAAATTTAATAATTAAATTATACATGAAATATTTTTATCCCCTATGCAGTTTGAACAAAAATATTGCATTTCTTTCTGTAAATCTCTAATGTCAGAAATATATTTTCTCATCTCCCTTCTGACATCTCTCTATCCTTCCCATTCAAGGTAAAACTAATTTGTTGGCACAGTTATTTTTGTTTTCTTTTTTTTTTTGCTTATTAAAAAAAGATGAAAGGTAATGCAAAATTTGAAAAGTAATAAAAAAATACAAAACCTATTTTTTCCAGCCTAACTATCAAATGCATCTTAAAACTTGATTAGCCCAAACCGAAGGGATAGATTAGTGGACAGAAAAGGGTAGGAAAAAGTAGAAGAGGATTTTTCATACTACATAGCTGATGGCTATATGGAGATGTCTTGTGCAAATTGCACCCTCTTCTGACATAAGTCATTTTGGTTTATCTGGACCCTCAATATCAGTGTTTATGTTCATGGGATTGTAACATTGGCAAAAAGAAAACCTTCATAAACCTTTTCTTTCTTTGCTTCTCTATCAACATAAAGGGGGCGTAAAAAACAATGCCAGAACTATATCTGCTGAAATTCCCTCTTCTACATATTATTAGTAGTACAATTTGTATTTGGTGAGTTACTTGGAGTTGTGTGCTACAGAGCGGTAATGCACTGCTGAAGAAACCCAGAGAAGAAAGACTGAAGATTAAATCAAGAACATATCAGGACCTGTAGTTGGGAGGACCATACTAGGACTCCATTTCCATGAATTTCAGAAATGGATCCCCATGGAGGCTATCACATGATGTAAGAGCACTTCCAGTGATACTCCATGGAGCTCCGTTTCCACAGTGCATGGAAATGTAGCTCTAAAGTCATTTGAGGAGCGGGGTCGAGCACTCCAAATGACAAAAAGAGGGGGGAAACAGACCTAATTGCAGAAAGGACATGATGTGGTTGGCCATTCCAGGTAAAGACAGGAGGAAACAGGATTAGATGGTTCTCTCTGCTTTACTCCCTGCTCCTTTCCCCCCTCTTTTCCACTGCTCATGTGATGAGATCCTACATCTCTTTAGCAGAGAACTCTAATTCAGCAAACTACAAATTTCAGGTTTATGTAGGGTGAATAGTTAAAGTGGCAACAATTTCATGTCATTGTCTAATATTCCATGATGGACAAAGCAGCATATGAACAATTCTTACTGAATTTTAAAATGTAGATTTAAAATAAACGAAGCAAAAACCTTCACTAAATCACTGCATAACCACTCATAGCAGTGATTTGAGTGTTGCATTAGGATTCTGGAATGTCCGGATTTAAATACCTCAGTCGTGGAAATATGCAAGGTGACCTTGGGCAAGTCAAACTCTTTCAACCTTAGAACTCAATGACAAACGTCCTCTGTATAAACCTTGCAAAGAAAATCCTATGAAAGAGTAACCATAAGTCATAGTCAACTTGAATGCTCATGCCAACAACAGTGGACTTTTTTCAAAATTAATATCTACAGCAGATCAGAGGAACATGTTCCCTTCCAGATGTTACTGGATAGCAACTCCCACTACCAATTTGACTGAATGTGGGAACTAGAGTCCACTATATGGTGGGCAAAAGGCTCCACAACCATCATCTACATGACCAGAACATTAATAAGATGCATGAGAAACATTTACACTCCATACCCTCTTCAGTGCTGACATCTGAATGAGCACAGCTCAGTTCTATCACATTCTCTCCTGTTGACATGCAGTACATGGTTGGGGAAAGGATTTGCCACCTCCCACCAAGACAAAATGGAGAAAATATGGGTTTTTGAAAAACAAGGCAAGAGGAATATGGCCTGCTGCTCTGTTTCTTCAGGGAAGTGAATGCTGAAAGACACCTAACACACTTGTTGCAAGAAACCTCTTGTGAATGCAGTGGGGACAATCTGCACAAGGTAACCTGCCAGGAAAATAATAAACTGCCTCTTCTGAAATGCACGTCTTCTTGCATATAAGTCTCACATATGTGTGAGAGAAAAAAACTTCTGCTATCTAAGTCAGCAGGTGCTACTCTGAATCTTAATGTCCATCTCAAATACCATACACCCACTCCAGAAGGATTTACTTTTAAAAATAGATACTGCCTTTCTTGAAGCTGAATCACAAAGTTGTCATGTCTTTTGCTTTGAAGAGTATACACCGTTTGGGCCCTTTTATGTTTAAAATAATTGCATGCATTTTAACTACAAGGATTACTCCAAATAATTTGTTCTATTGCTCATGTCCCTGCAGAAGACAGGTGCAATATTCTCTTTTTCTTTGAATACAGAATGCACAAACAACCAGAACGCTGGAAAGATTTATGATTAAAATATAAATTTTTCATAATGCTTGATAGTCTCTCCACTGAACCTTTTCTCCCCGGAAAGTAAGGTATCACTGAGAGATAACTGATCTCTTATAGAAGCCATTTACTTTTGTAACAATGTTATATAGGCAGTAGCAACTCTTGCAGTTCCCTACAACTTCTCATAGAATGCAGGGAATTATATTTATAACATTAAGTTAGATGAGAACCAGGAGATGAAAATGTCTATTTATTAGATGCATATCCAGGAAATTGCTGCCTAATAATTCCCACAACTATAAAAAAAGAATAAATAAGCATGTTTTTGTTCAACCTGATCAGTGATATTTAAGGGCAAACTATGTATCCATCATTCACAGTTTGCAGTAATCATACCTAAACTGGCAATTTCTTTTCCAGAGAAAAAGCATCATATGAACCGCAGTATGGAATCTGTTTCTGATGAATACTAGAGATCTTACACAGCCTTTCTGATTTGAGTTCTCCTTTGGAGACAGTTGAAAGGGCATGATTTTGAGCAGGAAATCAAGCCTTTGATCCATATCATGTGCACTTTTTAGATTGTTTTTTAAAATAATAAAAGCATAATCTATTTTTTAAAAGTTTGAATTACAGTTTTGACCTCATTGGACGGAGGTATTTGCTATTCAAAGTCAAAGTAAGTTCTTAAACATTTAACTGATAAACACTGGCACTTATGTGGCAAATAATATTTGAATGTAATCAAAATGCAATCATGGAATCATAGAACAATCCAATCCCCTGCCATTCGGGAAAAGCACAATCAAAGTATCCCTGACAGATGGCCATCTAGCCTCTGTTTAAAAGTTTCCAATAAAGGAGCATCCACCACACTGTGAGGCAGAGAGTTCCATTGTTGAACAGCTTGTACGGTCAGGAAGTTCTTCTTAATGTTCAGGTGGAATCTCCATTCCTGTAATTTGAACTCATTGCTCTGTCTCCAGTTCAATGGAAAACAAGCTTGGTCCCTCTTCCTTTTGACACCCTTTCACATATTGGCTAGCATGTCTCCTCTCAACCTTCTCTTCTGCAGGCTAAACATCCTCAGTTCTCAGTTCTTTAAGACACTCCTCATGGGGCATGGTCTCCAGACCTTTGATAATTTTAGGGGGCCCACCATTGAGGTCATGGTGAGGAGGTGTAGATGCAGTCAAATATGCCATCCCAGGCAGAAACTCAACAGAGATTTTGCAACCCTGAGACAAGATAGGCTGGAGAGCCAACATGATAGGCCCCCTTGGCTAATGGTCCTGCTGCTAAATGCTAGGTCTGAAAATGGTAAAACAGCTGCCATCCAAGACTTGATCCTGGATGAACAAGCAGACCTAGCTTGCATCACAGAGACCTGATTGGATGAACTTGGGGGGGGGGGGGATGTCAACCTCATCCAGCTCTGTCTGCTGGGCTTTGGGGTGCACCAGCAGGCCAGACGAACAGAAAACCATATCTAGAACCACAGACCTTATTTTAGGTCTTGTGGCCCACCAATGGTCTGCAAGTCACAGGCTGGGAACCACTGTTCTAGAGTGAATGGTAGCTTCTCTGATTATCTTGATCCATCGCAGTCTGGTTTTAGGCCTGGTCATGGTATGGAGACAGCTTTGGTTGCCTTGGTGGATGACCTCTGCAGAGAGCTAGACAGGGGAAGTGTGTCTCTGTTGGTTCTCCTGGACATCTCAGCGGCTTTTGATACCATTGACCATGGTATCCTTCTGGGGCGGCTCTCCAGAATGGGTCTAGGGGGCATTGCTCTGCAAAGACCCTGCTCCTTCCTGGAGGATCACACTCAGTTGGTGAAGCTGAGGGACTCCTACTCAGAGTCCTGGCCATTGATCTGTGGGGTCCTGCAAGGTTCCATTATATCTCCCATGCTTTTTAACATCTACATGAAATCACTGGGTGAGGTCATCCAGAGTTTTGGAGTTCAGTGCCATCTGTATGCAGATGACATTAAACTCTACTACTCTTTTCCACCGAATTCCAAGGAAGCCTCCTGGATCCTGAACTAGTGCCTGGCATCCATGATGGATTGGATAAGGACTAACAAACTGAAACTTAATTCAGACAAGACAGAGATCCTCCTGGTCAGTCATGAGACTGATCGCAGTATTGGGTGGCAACCTGGTGCTTGATGGGGTTACACTTCCCCTGAGGACACAGGTCTGCAGTTTAGGTATCCTCCTGGACTCAGCACTGATGCTTGATGCCCAAGTGTCGGCAGTGACCAGGAGGGCTTTTGCACAGTTAAAGCTTGTGCTCCAACTCACACCATTCCTAAAGAAGCCTGATTTGACCACTGTGGTCCATGCCTTAGTTACATCCAGATTGGATTATTGCAATGCACTCTACATGGGGCTGCAATTGGTACAAAGGTCAGCAGCCTGGTTTTTAACTGGAGATAATTATAGGGTGTGCACAACCCCCCTATTAAAGCAGCTCCATTGGCTGCCGATAAGTTTCCAGTCCCAATGTAAGGTGTAGGTTTTGACTTACCAAGTCCTAAACAGTTCAGGTCCCTTCATTCAAATTGTTAATAAAGACATTGAACAGAACTGGGCCCAGGACCAAACCCTGGATCACTCCACTAAACACTTCACCATTTGGGTTCGGTTGCTTAACCAGTTACAAACCCATCTAATAGTAGTATTACTTAGCCCACATTTGACTAGCTGCTTGCAAGAAGGTCATGCGGGACTTTGTTGAAGGCCTTATTGAAATCAAGATATGTTACATCCACAGGATTCTCTGCATCTACCAAGCTTGTAACTTTATCGAAAAAAGAGATAAGATTAGTTTGGCATGACTTCTTTTTGAGAAATCCATGTTGACTTTTAGTAATCACAGCATTCTTTTCTAAGTGATTCAGATTGCCTCCTTAATGATCTGCTCCAGAATCTTTCCTGGTACTGTAGTCACTGGACAATCTTTGTTTTGGGTCCTCTTTTTTCCCCTCTTGAAAAAAAGGACAACATTTGCCCTCCTCCAGTCTGCTAGGACTTCTGTTCTCCAAGAAAGAATTCAAATTTATCAACTCATGACCTTTTGGTCAGAGTGATCTTAATGCAGCTGACACTCAGCCAGCTGCACCACAATCCCGGTTAAAGTTGTTTCAAACTGTATTAATTCAAAAGTGTAGATTTGTTTTTTTCTTCTTCATTACAAGAGAAAATTGATTACTAACTATTAGGATTATACACCTTGTTTCCTTATTTCTGGATTTTTCGTGTGTGTGTGTGTGTGTGTTTGTGTGTGTGTGTGCCCCTTGTGTCCTCCATTCAGAAAATGGACCAGTAACCATTTTTATAATTGTCTGAACCTAAAGAGATGATTTTAGGAATGGAAGCATTACAGCCCCGTGTACCGAGGCTAGCTTGAATAGATCATGATGAGCAATGCTGAAGAAAGCATGTATCAGGTTCAAACTGTTGCAAGTGTCTCAACAACAAACTGATACAAAAAAGGGCAAGGTGAACCATTGGACTTCTCATTTGGACCTGTTTCAAAAGTAGCTTTTTGATTTTATCCTCAAACTGCTTTTCAAAATTGTGATATTATGCTCATGTGTGTGATAGCATCACATTATCTTGTGCAGCTGTTACTATATATAATGTAACAATTCTGCTGGACAACTATTCAATGATGCCATAGAAGCAGCAAAGTGTGCTTCCTTGGTAGTCTTCACTGTCATAGAGTAGATGCAATTATGTGCTCTAATGTGTGTTGAACAAGAATAGCAAGCTCTAATGTATTAGGGTGGAGAGGCTCAATTTCACATATTGATTTGAATTAATCTGTTTGGGCTGAAAGCATGTAATATATGTACAGTTGACTGAGATGCTATATAATAAGCCCATTTTAAATTACAGTCTGTCACCCTGTTTGAGAACACAGAGCAGAGTACACATTGAGATAAATAAATATGAATGCACAGTATGTGAGACCCTTGGGAAATGTAAACTAATTTCCTTTTTCTACTACACCAAACCATTTCCTTCATTAGTATTTGCTGTTATGTCCTCCTCAGTCTCATTTATACAATCCAATATAAACTTCTAATACCTTAACTAATCTTTATTTTAATCTATTCAGTGAACTTTTTTTGGAAGAGGAATCCCCCCTTTTTTTAAAAAGTAACAGCTGATGTTAAGCGGGGTGATGAATTGCCTTTTGAGATTAGTTGTGCATTAAAGGTGCTATAAAATGGACAGAACCTATTTGGAGTATAGGGTTCAGTTTAACACTGACATAAGAGTCACTATGTCCAGTTATTATTACACATAGCCATGTTAAAGCATGAGAGCTTTCCCTTGGACCTGTGGTGAGTCATTGTGGTGGTTACTTTATTTTAAAGAATCGAAGTAGTTCGAAAATTCCATATATTTCAGCTGAACCTATTACATGTTATTTGGATAGTTGTAGGTTTTTTCAGGCTATATGGCCATGTTATAGAGGCATTTTCTCCTGACGTTTCGCCTGCATCTATGGCAAGTATTCTCAGAGGTAGTGAGGTCTGTTGGAACTAGGAAAATGGATTTATATATCTGTGGATTGACCAGGGTGGGACAAAGGACTCTTGTCTGTTGGAGCTAGGTGTGAATGTTTCAACTGACCACTTTGATTAGCATTTGATGACCTGGCAGTTGTTTGGTGTGGCTTGTTTGCCTGGGGCAATCTTTTGTTGAGAGGTGATTAGATGTGCCTGAATGTTTCCTCTCTGTGGTTGTGCTGTTGTAATTTTAAAGTTTTTTTTAAAAAATACTGGTAGCCAGATTTTGTTCATTTTCATGGTTTCCTCCTTTGTGTTAAAATTGTCCACATGCTTGTGGATTTCAATGGTTTCTCTGTGTAGTCTGACATGGTGGTTGTTAGAGTGGTCCAGCATTTCTCTGTTTTCAAATAATATGCAGTGTCCAGGTTGATTAATCAGGTGCTCTGCTATGGTTGACTTCTCTGGTTGAAGTAGTCTGCAGTGTCTTTCATGTTCCTTGATTCATGTTTGGGTGCTGCATTTGGTGGTCCCTATGGAGACTTGTTCACAGCTGCATGGTATATGGTAGACTCCTGCAGAAGTGAGAGGGTCCCTCTTGTCCTTTGCTGAACGTAGCATTTGTTGGATTTTCTTGGTGGGTCTGTAGATAGTTTGTATGTTGTGTTTCCTCATCAGCTTCCATATGTGGTCAGTGGTTCCCTTGATGTATGGCAAGAACACTTTTCCTCTGGGTGGATCTTTGTGTTTACTCTCGTGGTTTGTTCTCAGTCTTGCAGCTCTTCTGATGTCTGAGGTAGAGTATCAATTGGCCTGTAGAGCCCAGTTTAGGTGGTTCAGTTCATCTTGAGGGAGGTGGGGTTCGCAGATTCTTTTTGCACGGTCTGCCAAGGCTTTAATTGTGCTTCTTTTTTTGACTTGGGTGATGGTTGGAGTTTTTATGTAGATATCTCTCTGTGAATGTGGGTTTTCTGTAAACGGTGTGACGCAATTGTTGATCTGGTTTACTGATGACTAGGACATCTAGAAAAGGCAGTCTTCCTTTATTTTCCTTTTCCATGGTGAATTGGATTATTGGTCAACTAAAAGCAGTAGAAGTTGGAGTGGAGTAGCAGTAGCAACAAAGTTTTTTCCTATTTAATTTAGTTTACTTTAAGCAAGAAAGCTCATAAATCACGTAGGAGGGTGGGTGAAAAACTTAATTTATAAAAGAGATATGGGGAGGGAATCTGTTCACCTTTTTGTATCAATACCATATTCATGGTAGGAGGCCTATCATCATGTCCATCATTTCTGCAGCTGCCTATCTGTACCTGTTGGGATGAAACTGTCTTCTGCTCCTACTCAGAGCTTAAGAGATCCCTCTTCTTTCTATTTTTTTCTCCCTCCACAATATATACAATGTGTACAAAAGTGATCTGTAGATCTTTTTGTCACATTTCCCATAGCAAGCAGTAAGAGACCAAGGTTGTCTGCATCTTTCCGAAGAACGAGCCACTTCATTTGTGCTTTCTGTGAATAGTGTGTACATTGTTTCTGTGCTTTCTTTCTCAAAAGTAAAGGACACTTGCTTTATACAGACATTTTGAACAAATTGTGTAATCCTTGATAGAAACAGAAACTATTCCTTATTCTCCAGAGTTTGGAAAGTCCTTGTCAATGTCTTTCATGTTAAAACAGCTTGAATTAAGAAAATGTTTTCACACACCCTAGTCAGAATATGCAATGGACTATTCTCTGCCAAGCTGTAATTCAGCAACAGAATGAATTCTGCACTATTTTTGTATCAATCTGATAGTCATTCCAAAATAAATCTCGTAAAAGGGCATTTAGATGCTCATTTTTCAGCTTTGTACTTTGTAATATTTTTAAAAAATGTGCATTTTCCACAGAAGGTAGAGTGATATGCATAATGTGTTTCATTTAATGCTATCAAGTTTAGTTATGATAAATTGTTGTATTAATGATTTGATTTTAAATTATTATGTATTTGCATTTTTGCGTATTTGTATGGCATCAAATGGCAGCCATCTATGTTGTTAGCCACCTCGAGTCTCCAAGGGGAGATGGGAAGGGAGACAAATAAAGTTGACTTGACTTGACTTCAGCAATATGTACATTTTTGTGCACAGTCTAAAATATGTGAAGTTTTGTTGTGCATTTTAACTGTTGAAAGTGGAAATCTATCTTCAAGAAAGTGTGAAGTTAGACTGATACTGTATACCATTTCATACCGGCAAGTTCAAATAAAAAAAAGAAATGTTTTACTCAAATTTATCTGGAACATTTAAAAGGACAAGATGACCTTAAGCCAATGACTGCATGTTCTTTGCTCTATAAATGTAAAATACATAGATAAAGAAAAGCAAGTTGCATGGAAAGAATTTTGACCATCTGAGGAAAGTATGCTAAGCATATTTTCTAATTTAAGCCTCTATTCCTCTGGATTAGTATTTGTGAAAAAAAAGGTATTGTAGTGATGTCAGCCCATGGAAAAGTACTGCATGAACAAACTCTGAGAAAAATCAGCTGTCAAAACACAAGAGTGCTTCAAAATCTCAGAATTGTGAATAGTTCTCTGTAATCAGCAACTTTACCAGAAGCAGTGAAGACTATAAAAACTATTTCATAGCAGAGGGTGTTCTCATAGCAATGAAGAATAAAGTTATATTACATTAGTGAATTGTAGAAAAGATGGGAGATAGATTCTCTGCCTGTGACAAAAATTACAGTGGAAAGCAACAAATGTGCTTTCAAGGCATTTCTAGTAATGTACATTACAGTTTGACTGGCTTCATTTAACTTCACTCATAAATGTTGGTACAACACCTTAATGCCAATTCAATAAACAAAATGTGAAACTGAACCAATATCTTGCCTTCAATGGCCAATAGTCTCACTTCCATGCTGGGAGATGAAATGATAATAAAATACGAATTATGCGTGATCTTTAAAGATTATGTACACTATTTTTCAGAAAAGAATTCTGACCTCTTTTTGACCTTTTTGTGTTTCTTATAACTAGACAACTCTTGGATCCTTTTGTACAATGTGATGCATTAAAGGGTTAAAACTATACTAGCTACTAAAGCTGGGGAAAACGTTCAATTTTCTCTTTTGTGTGTCCTCTAAATTTTCCTGACATTATGCTTTAACTTTGCACTTTATGATATGTGTATGCGTGTGTGTATTTGGCAGGTTTTTCCCTGACTCTGAATGTATTCTACATTGCTTTAGGCACACTTTCCATATCACATTCACAATATTAATGCCTGAATGAAAAGAGAGAACATCTTTATGCAAGTCCTTCTTCTGTAGTGTGTTTTTTTTAAAGTTTTTTTTTTAAGGAATGGGGTTTGTAATACCAACACAGCATTTTAAGAAAGAGGAAAAATTGCTCAGGAAACCTTTGGGATAACAGCCAAATCATAAATGAAGGGGGAAAACATAAAAGAAAAAAATGAGATGATATCTCATAGAGCATCTGTGTACACAGCTTCTCATCAACCCAAAGTCAGGCATCCAAGAGCTGTTGACAAGTGTTCCGCTTATTGTTAATTGTGGCTTGAGAAAACATTCTGTGCACAATTTTTTTTATCATCTAGGTTTGCAAACTGAAAAACCATGATATATGCTTAACCATTTGTCATTAAATAGGGAATCCTGTAGCACCTTCCTTTCGTGAAAACTCCTGTTTGGATGGAACCAGTTGTGATATGAATGAATGTACTCTAAAGGACCCTCTCTACAATCTTTCTAAATATGTATGCCAAAATTCTGTTCATTGTAGCTGTCAAATTATCTTCTGTTCTATCTTGGGATTGCACATGATTGTAAACCACATGTATTTGCTTGTAAATATGCATTGTAAATAACTTCTTGCTTGTAAATATGCATGTATTTGAAGTATTTTCAGGCACATATTACAAAAGTATGCATGTTCCATATTTTTTTAAATGCATGGCTTTTTATTTCACATACTGAAGTGTTTTACTCAACTGTTTATAAACAAGAACATACAAGTCAAGCATCCTTTATTCCAAAATCCGAAATTCTCCAAAATATGAAACTGTCCATATGGGCAACTGAGATAATAATAATAATAATAATAATAATAATAATAACAACAACAACAATAACAACAACAACAACAACAATACCTTTTCGTGCACAAAGTTATTTAAAATATTGTATAAAAGGTTATCTGTCATGTAATTTGGGCAAGATATATAAATATAAATAAATTTTATGTTTACATTTGAGTCCCATTTCCAAGATATTTCTTTTTTGTGGAATTACAAGTATTTCAAAACTCCTCCAGTCCCAAGTATTTCAGATAAGGGAAACTCAACCTTTAATTCTAATTGCATGGTTATGTTGTGTTGTCTTGCTTTCCCATGTCATACTGTATTGAAGAGAAAACTACAAGCCTTGGCTGGGTTAACTTAAAAATGAAGGGGACATTAATATGGCTTCTCTTGGACTCACTTTGAAAAATGCTTGCATCCATTTGGAATTGTGTGGCATAGTTTCAGGGATATTCTTTCAGAAACGCAACCTGGCATATAGAAAGTTACACTCTGCATATCTCATTCCACCTGACACATAAGTGTCAGAGACTTCCTGATTGCAAGGAAATGGTACAAGGTTGTTTACATGAAATTGTCCTAAAAAGATAACCCACTAGGAATGTAAGCTTGATTGAAAGTTACTCCAATATGTGTGCAAGGAAGGAGTGCCTTGCAAACTTTTAGAAAACTATAGGCAATAAACTCAGGCTTTCCATTTTGTTCAGAATCTGTTCTCTTAGAGAGTGAGACAGAAATGCATTTCTTTCACTAATGCTGGATCCTTGATTCACCAGCATGTCCTTTTCATCTGTCCTGGTGTGGCCAAGAGAAGTAAGAATTATGCTTCAGTATGAAATTTCAAGGCACAAAATATGATACAGTCAGTCCATCCACCATAATGATCTCCTTTGTGATCATCTCAAGATCACTCATTCATCCACCTACAGCCATTTCCTGTGTTTTTTTTAAAAAAGAAAGAAATAGATTTCTATTATTTTTTTCATTTCTTGGAGTGTTTTTTTTAAAGAACATATACTATGGGGGCAATCAGAACATTTAAAGGCATATCTATGATTGATAGCAAGTGTTGATCTAATACATGTTAATATTCCTAGCACAAAAGAAAAATATAAATTATATGATTGCTTGAAGAATAAAAACATGAACAAAATAAAACATTCTCTGCCCTTTAGGTTTTACCATTTTCTCTACAGTTAGCTATTTGACAATAATATTGGGTGTTTCCCAGTTAGCATGGACTATGTTTCATACAGATTTCTAACTTCTCTGACCAAAGATCCACTTTTCACATTGATTAAGTGCTCATGTGCTGTTAACAAAAAAAGAGCTAAGCAGAGTTTTTAATGAAAATTACATAAAATACTATAATTTCCAATTTATATATTATTTTGTATAATTAAATTTCATGGGGAAATAAATGAAATTCCCCCACTTGTTTATTATTAAGAAATAAAATACACACATGTTAAATAGTAACTAGAAGATTTATTTCACCATTAAGCAATACAATTTCAACCACTTACGATTGATTAATTAGCATTTGCAAATACTACATTCATTATTTTAAAGATAAAAACTCTTCCACTCTTTGTTAACATTTCTGTCCCAAGTTGTGCATGATCAATTATTTTAAATTTATATTTATATCCCAGTATTAGGTGGAAACAAAAGTGCTAACAAGAGTGAAAGCAAGGAGGGTATAGAACTCATTTAAAATGTCTCCCAAAGTAAAAGTACTGCAGCCTACTTACAAAATGCATTCATAGCTTTCAAGCATTTCTTATCAAAATTGATGTTAGCTTTTAAGGACACGCTTGCACCTGTCTCTTACTGGTTGTGATCTCTTCTTTTTCTACCCCCCTGAGGATGGAGCTTCATTTGTGATAGCAGTCTCAACAGTGCAAGGTTAAAGACATGGAGCATGTTGAGCTTGGAGAAGAGAAGATTGAAGGATGGCATAAACCTTAAATATCTCAAGGGTTACTATGAAAAGGAGGATGTAGACTTTTTCTCTGATGCATCAGAGAGCAGAACTAGTAATCTTGGAGGCAAGGACCTATTGCTTAAACTCACCTCCTGGAAATGGGCTGCCCTGTGAATGTTCCCATGGCAGCCCCATCTTCCGGAGCCAGGCACAGTGCAGGCATTGATTCTTCACCTTCCCCTACCCCTTAAGGATGGTACCCCAACTTCTAAAGGCAGGGTTGCAGTACAATCTCACAAATAATTAAAACTGCAAACGTAAAACCCATGATCGTGAAGAGCTGACTGTATAGTTCATTAATGTGCACTGCATTATTTTCTTAAGAAATGTATAACCTTATATTACGCCAATGAATGCTTCATTATAATTTTTCCATTTAATTTCTTTCTTTCTTTCTTTGGTTTCATAACCTCTAGACTAAATAAAAGAAAATGCCAAAGATAGCCATACGATGCTGAGGTGCTGAGACTACATCAGAATACCCGGAATTGCTTATCTTAGTTGGTTAAAAATAGCAAAAGAAATATTTGTTGAGGCAATATTGCAATGTATTTATATATTTGTGGAGCCCTTTCATATCTTCTCTGAAAAGGTGTTGCATGAGGACACCCTACCATATCCTGGTTTTTGATGCTGGAGAGCAAGGATACTGTGATGAAAAGAAACCATAAATAGGTCATTTTTTGATAATATTTTCAGGGCCATTCTAAGTTCTTTCAACCTTATTTAGAATTTGCTCACTACGTGCATCTTGAACTGCTGAGTTTAAAGAAAATTCAGAGCAATACAGCTGATGCTCCCCAGCAGGAATCTACAGAATTATTGTGGGGGATTTTTTGTGGGTTTTTTTTACTTCAGTCATATTTGAAAACAAAGGTCTCTGCTTCAGAGAGATGAACTTTTATTTGTTTATTTGTTTATTTAAAAATCATCTACTACAAAAGTTGCTTAAAATGAAAACAGGAAATATTGCTATAGAACTAATATGAAAAATGTGAAAATGTTTGCTACAAAGCAGGCAACTGAAGACATATTTTTCTTATGCTTCTTAATGTGTCAATTAGGCTTATATATTTTGAGATGAATGTTCTGATCTAGTGGATCAAGCACTATATATAATACAGACAACATATGAAATTGTACAATGTAAGTATTCTTATTTTATTGTGATTGGATATTATTTTTGCTAGTGGCCTAACTTAACTCCACTGTATAATTTCCTGTATCCCCTGCATTATATGGGAGATACAAATATGACATCAATTCCTTCATTCATATATTGGTTCCAATTTCCCCCTTCCAAATTGCAAAAAAACATTACTCTGATCCTGTTTTGATACTATGCATACAAAACAGAAAGTGAAACTACATGTCTTTACCAATTCTGGGAGCTGTCTAGAAACAAATAACTGATGGTGAGTTTGTGTACAAGAATAAAAAAATGGTGTTGGTCATCCAAATGATGCATGGTGACTTCCCATATGTATCCATGGTTTTCTGCCCTTGTTCCCCTTTAATTTGGAGCATTGTGGAAGGTGAGAGCTGGACCATCTGGACACAAGGTCCCAGGCACAACAGGTAAATTGTTCAGCCTATCTCATGTAAATGCAACCTGTGTTGAGTTAATGTATTTATTGATGACATGCAGAATAATCTGTATAACATGTACTAAAGTATTCACATGGTCTAAACTTCCATTTCTATTTCTCTGTTTCTTTTTTTCTCATTCAGAGAGCCCTCACAGCTCACCAAACTACAAATTCTAAGATTTCATGGGATGCAGCCATGGCAGTGATAACTGATGCACACTGTTATAATTTGGCACAGTTAATATTGATACAGAGTGATATCATTTTGCAATAAGGAAGGAATTTTGGCCACCGGACCTGAGTAGCAGACCTGAGAGGAAGATGACGAAGACTCTTCTGGGTCTAGGCTTGTATTTGGATTTGCATTACATACATACAAAGTTTAATCTAAGCTGCACTGCAAAGAAAATTTGAGTAATAGGATTAATGATGTATTGTCGAAGGCTTTCATGGCTGGAATCACTAGGTTCTTGTGGGTTTTTTCGGGCTATAGAGCCATGTTCTAGAGGCATTTCTCCTGACGTTTCGTCTGCATCTATGGCAAGCATCCTCAGAGGTAGAGGTCTGTTGGAATTAGGACAATGGGTTTATATATATCTGTGGAATGGCTGGGGTGGGGCAAGGAGCTCTTCCCTGCTGCAGTTAGGTGTGAATGTTCAGCTGATCACCTTCATTAGCATTTGAAGGCCTGCCTGCGCCTGGGAAAATCTGCTGCTGGGAGGTGTTAATCTGTGCCTGGTTTTTTCCTCTCTGTTGTTTAGCTGTTATAATTTTAGAGTTTTTTAATACTGGTAGCCAGATTTTGTTCATTTTCATGGTCTCTTCCTTTCTGTTGAAATTGTCCACATGCTTGTGGATTTCAATGGCTTCTCTGTGTAGTCTGACATGGTGGTTGTTGGTGTGGTCCAGCATTTCTGTGTTCTCAAATAATATGCTGTGTCCAGGCTGGTTCATCAGGTGCTCTGCTATGGCTGACTTCTCTGGTTGAAGGAGTCTGCAGTGCCTTTCATGTTCCTTGATGCGTGTCTGTGCGCTGCGTTTGGTGGTCCCTATGTAGACTTGTCCACAGCTGCATGGTATGCGGTAGACTCCTGCAGAGGTGAGAGGATCCCTCTTGTCCTTTGCTGAACGTAGCATTTGTTGGATTTTCTTGGTGGGTTTGTAGATTGTTTGTATGTTGTGTTTCCTCATCAAGATACAAATTTTCGAAATAAATAAATAAGAAATAAGAAAGAAAAAGGGAGCAGGGAGAAAATACAAGCTCTGGATTAAAGTTAGTCCATTAACAATGCTGCTTATTTGTATCTCTTTTGTTCTCAAATTGGACATATAGCCATTTAAATCATTTGTAAATAGAAACAGATGGGGCACAAATCTGCTCTGACCTCTGAGCAGAATGTAAAACAATGGAAATGATATGCTTTTGCTGAAAGCTGTGCATGTTTCAGCAAACTAGCCTCCACATTTGCATTTTTTCATTCTTTAACAACAGTTTTCCAGCTGACCATCTTTTCTGAGATGACAAACTCTTTTAGCTGGATTTTTCTCAAATAATATAAGGTTGTAATTGTCTTACAGAAAACAATAAGCCATGTTATGTGCTTGCAATTTTCTCACAGGTGGAAAAGAGAAAGATTCTGCGTTAGCAAAATAATTAAGGGAGGGAGGAAAGAGGAGAGGATCCATAACTGCCAAATACAGGTGGAATTGACCCAGAAAGGAAGCAAAAAGGTTTTTGCACCTTTATGATTTTTCATTGACCCACTTGGAACAATAAAGACGGTTTATTTATTTTTTTCCACACCAGTCTTCTCTATAAAATCACTGTTGTCAGATGGTTTCAAATTACTGGGGCAGTGAATCTGCTTTGGGCCTTTGTCCAAATTTTAAAATGGTTAAAACCTGTCCCCAACCTAATTTCAGCATCTTGAAATCACATTTAAGGTTTAGACTAAAACTTAGAGTAGATTCATAACTGCCCTTACACTGGAACTACACAAATTCTGCTCTAAATTCAGCTACATATATGCATAAACAGGGGCAAAAATTGTCTATGGCTGCTTCTACACAACCATTTAATCTGGGTCAGAACATGGATTATAGAGTGCCTACACATGCACCCCATAAATGGGATGGAAGCTGGGATGGTGGCTACAAAGATTCATTGAGTGAGGATTGACTCAGTCCAAGGGATACTTTTTTCCTCTACCTCCTTTGGTGAGCTGCACAGAAAAGAAGCAGTCTATCTGATGGAATCAGCATGAAAGCAATTCAAGGCCAAGCAACAAAGTGAAAGTGAGCATTCCTGTTGAAATGTGATGATTTGAATGCAATATTCCTGCTTCTTGGCAGGGGGTTGGACTGGATGGCCCATGAGGTCTCTTCCAACTCTTTGATTCTATGATTCTATGATTTTTCTCAGAGGAGGGGAAGAGTTGTTCTGGCTGAGCTCTGTATCTGGTTTCTTTTTCCAAATGCTTCCATGTTAGCCATGTCTATGTAAGCACTACATATATTGCTTCCAGATTCCTGAGGCATTGTTTATACATTGATCAGCTTCAGCAGATTTTCTAGCTTGATCTGGAATTTCTGGTGAGATTTTTTAACATGCTGATTCTGGCTGGATGCTTGTTGCAGCTCGCGTTAGGGCTGTACATTTTGTAGACAGCCTGACAGACTTCAAACTGGATTTTAGTGGCTGCGTAGAAGGGTCCTAAGATAGTTTTAAATGCATAACCTAAAGTTATGCATTTCTGGCTGCTTCATATTCACAATCCCTATGTAGCCATTAGATTTGCAAATCTGTAGGATCATGAAACTTCTCCAATCCCCACTTATCTGGCAACAGCCACAGGATGAGGGTCTGTTTGCCTGTGGATTGGGAAGCATTCCAATCATTAGATAGGGTATACCATGTGCCTCTTGTTGGGAGAAAGATGAATGGAAATGGAGGGAAGATGTCTGTGAAGAGATTTGTGTCATATGCCTCGTTTTCCTCATATAGCCCATGTTTCATTGCTTGATGTTAAAATGGCATTTTTTTCATGTCAAGTGGGAGCAAGAGGAATCTTGTGGCATTTTACCTTGGGTAGCAAAATGTTCTTGACCAACCCTGATTACACTGAATAGCTGTTCCAGAAAGAGAAGTAATTAAAAGAATAATTTGTGTTGTACATGTACTTTGTAGAAAAACACCTGTAGGTTTCATGATAAGTAGAGAATCACTGGTGTATTGTAGAGACTCCTGCATACTTACATATGTCCTAGCTGAGATACATTTGTATATCAAAGTGAACTTCTTTCTGTGAAAGTGATTGCTCTATTGCTACACATTTTCAGGTCATAAGCATGAGGAAGACTACACTAAATATTTAAAATATTGGTGAATAAATGTCAATGAAAGGTACAACAGTCATCTCCATGTTGCATATGGGCACAATGGTAAAGAATCCAGATTATCCCAGAATTACCCTTTACAACTTTTTCTATGACTATAAACATTTCTAAGTTGGTAGGGGTGGGTGGGTTACATTTTATTAAAATATATGTATATACTTTTATCCTAGCATGGCACAAGCATGCAGCACAAATTCCATACAAATTAATTTATCATTGAGATTGCAAAATGGAAGTCTTATTATTTGTGTAATGTCATCCACATCTGCATCTGTTTTTGAAAATAATTCACTTAATCTTGGACAGTAAAGCATTTAAAACCAATCAGATCTTTGATTCATCACCACCAGAGGAATGTATCTCTCTCTCTCTCTCTCTCTCTCTGTGTGTGTGTGTGAGTGTATGTTTGTGTGAAAGAGAGAGAGAGGCCGGGGTGGGGGGTGGGGTGGGGGGTGGGGAGTCTATAAGCCCATTATTTTGTATTCTTTAAAAATGCTATATTAAAAACCTATCCAATACATATTGGAAATACAATACAGTCCTTGGACGTCCTTCTAACCCAACCAGTTTAAGCTTGCTTAAATAAAAATCCCCTTTTCCATTAAAAAAAATTGATGGGGCGGAGCCGGGGGGGGGGGGGCACAGGATGGGACTGAGGAAGCCAGTGAAGATAGTGGTTCCAAGGCAAAGTCCTTCTGATATAACAACAACAACAACAACAACAACAATATAAACATTATTTATATTCCACCCCATCTCCAAACAGCACCTTACAGAAAATAAAACACAATACAACAACCAAGGCAAAATAAAAACACAATACATAAATGGCAATCTCAAAACCTAACAGACTAGCATAACAATAACACAGTAGAAAATAACATGAATTATTTTTTTTTTGCTGGATTTAAAACATATTATCTACCAGAGGCAAAACCATTTCAAGCTAGTTGCTATTGGTACAACTATAAAACCATCATCACAATATTTGTTTGTTTGTTTGTTTGTTTGTTTAAAACATTTATATTCCGCTCTTCTCACCCCAAAGGGGACTCAGGGCGGAGCACAGCATATCTACGGCAAACACAAATTCATATACACATACATAAACATTAAAAACATTTGTCAAAATATTAAAATACACCATTTAAAGCCTTCCTAGTCATCTGCATCAAATCTAACTGGCCTGGTAATCTTTCCTATTGCTGCTTTATCGCCCTGTCCCGAAAGTTTGGTCCCACAGCCAAGTTTTTACCATCTTTCTAAAGGACAGGAGGGAGAGGGCCAACCCGATCCCACCAGGAAGGGAGCTCCATATCCAGGGAGCAACCACTGTGAAGGCCCCGTCTCTAACCATTTTCAAATGCCTGCATCTGTGTATGACTCCCAAGTTCTCATTGCATCTTACAGTATGGATAAGGATTGACGAGGCTAACATTCAAGTGAGTAAGAATTAATGCAGTTTGATACAACTTTATTTGTCATGGCTCAGTGGTATGGATTCCTGTGATTTGTACTTAGGTACGGCACCAGACCTATTTGACATAGAAGGCTATAAACCTTGTAAAACTCCCATGATTCCATAGCACTGTTTTTTGGCAGTTGAAGTGATGTTGGTCTTCATTAATTCTACAATGTAAATTCATTCTAAACAGCATTCTGGCCCCATCCAGACTTAAGATTTTATCATGCCAATCCCATTGAGGTTATGGATAGAATGATTGATAACTTGTTCTGATTATACTATAATGAACAAGAACTTGACATTTGTCTTTTTCATCCCAAATTCCCTCTCTGTTTCTCTCATTCTCTCTTTCTTTGTCTCTCATTCTCTGCCAGCATGTGTTTGTTTAAGACAAATGCATTTTCTCCCTGTGTCTTTTCTTGAAGACAGTGCTATGCTATAGGTCACAATAGCACTATATTTAGCCTGTGATGCCTGGCTTTTTTCTCAAATAAAAAATTGCAGACATGACAGCTTAGGAAAGTGGGAAGAATCTTGTTAAAATATCCACTACACTTCAGCAGGCTGGATGGGTAACCTAGTTGGGTCGGTTTTTTGTATACCAACTCACTAAATACCCAGGAAATAAAATTGTTCCCCCTTTTGTTGTTGTTGTTGTTGTTCCTCTCACTCATCATTCTCTGAAGAATTGGAGGGCAGCATTACATTAAATTAGCTTCTGTGTACATATTCTGTTGGGGCCTAATCAAACAGAGCCCATGTCTCTAGGATCAAACAACTAATCTTCACAGCTTTGTCAGACTGCTGACTCCCCCATCAATCACAGTCCAGACATGGGAAACTGTGAGATACTCCTAAATAGCATTGTTTTCACTTCCATAACAGACTGCTTCTGCTAGAAAATTTACAGCAAGAATATCACATGAAGAAAATTTTGCTTTCTTGTAATTAGGTGAACTTGTTGGGACAAAACCAAGTGGCGGGCAGGGCTGTCCTGTGAAGTGGGAGGACTGGTGGTTTTGGGAAAATAGTGATTGCTAACAAGAATGGCTACCTTTTTATTCCCACTTTGAAACAAAAGTAATTGACTTCTGGAACTGCTTGTGTTGCGAGTATTGATCAGTGACAGTGAGAGGCGTTCTTCACTATTGCTCGTCCTGTGAGGCCTAATTAACAAAGGCTGGCTTGCTGAATTAGATAAAGCTCAGTGTCCGCTGAAATTAATGCGATGCTGTCTGAGCATCCTTCACCTAATAGGGGGAAAAATCAAGTTTAAGTGGAAGAAAGGAGGAAAGTCTAAAGAGCTAAAGCAATTGTGACTAGAGTAGAAGTGGATTAATACAAGAGCCTTGCAAGGGCATTTTTTTAAAAGTGGGGAAAGGAGAACACTGGTTTTTTGCCTCCCGATACTTCCAAATGATGCCTTTATTATTAAAGTTATTCTTTCTTCTCCCTGTTGCAATACTTTCTCAGGATACAAGATACTTTCTATGTTAGACTTTTGTCATATGTGTATGCAGACAGTGAGAGAGGTGGAAAAGGAAAGTTGATGTTGTCTCAACTGTGTGCTACGGTTAATTAAAAACGTTCTAGAGCTGCTTGACCTGACAAGCTGTTGAAAGTAGCCCTTGTGCCATCAATGAATTGAGGACTAATTTGTGCATTGTTAGTGGAACATGGAAATTGGACAACAGGGAGTTTAAGTATTGGTACTGTGAAAAGGGTGATCAGACTAATCCATTTTTGACTCATGGGACTTTTGCCTGTGTTTACTAACAAATTTGCAGTGCCTCGTGGCTGCAGTAATCTTCATTTTTTAAAGTCTTTAAATAGTTGCTTATCTTTTTGCCCACTGGTCTTAACACTGACTCATTCTAGTGTCAGCCTCCATCACCATTTTAGGCCAGGACAGGAAAAGATTGGTGATCTGTTTGGCTCTATCTTTATCACCAGACACAAAATAATTACATCATGCCCTAACAATTACACACGATGTCATTTGACATCAGTGAATGATGTACTGTATGTATTCATGTATAAGTCAACCTCATGCATAAGTCAAGGACAGGTTGTGGTGCCACAGTTGTGGATTTTAATATGACCCATGGAAAAGTCAGGGGTCATTTTTTGGAGGGGGAAAAGGAGCCTTCCCCTAGAATGAACTAAGCTCTTACCTTTCACCAGTCTACTCAGAGAAGGGGATGGATCAATTTTTGTAAGCATTATGTTACACTACTCATGTTGTTATTGTTGTTACTATTATTATTTATACCTCACTTTTTCTCTCCACAAGGAGACTCAGAGCAGCTAACATTAAAAGCATTTCAATACAATTTAAAATCTAAACATATACAAACATTTAAACAGAATTAAATGCATGGTATTAAAACATTCACAGTTAAAATCCATAAAATATAACCAAAGCTAAAAACCACAAAGCCCCCTGACTTGATCTTAAAACCTTTCTTTAAAAGCCTGCCTGAATAAAAAGGTTTTTATCCTGCACTGAAAGGACAGCAGGGAGGAGGCCATTCTGGCTTCCTTGAACATTGAGTTCCAGGGTTGAGGGGCAGCCATTGAGAAGGCCCACTGTCCCGTTCCCACCAAATGAGCTTGCAATGGAGATGGGGCGGAGAGAAGGGACTCTCCCAAAGATCTCAGGCCTGCCCGGACAGGTATATACAAGGAGATGTGGTCAGCCATATAGCCTGGAGCTGAGCCATATAGGGCTTTAAAGGTCTAACCAGAACTTTGAATTGGCCAGATCCAGCATCTCAAGGAATGGGCACAGTTGACGCACAAGTTTTAACTGCGCAGAGGCCCTCCTGGCCACTGCAGATACTTGGGCCTGTAAATTCAATGCTAAGTCCAGGAAGATCACCAAACTGCGGACCCATGTCTTCAGGGAGAGTGTAACCCCATTCAGCACAGGCTGGATATCTATTCCTTGATTTGCCTTCGACTGACCAAAAGCACTTCTGTATTGTTTGGATTAAGTTTCAATTTGTTTGCCCTCACCCAGTCCATTACTGATGAAAGTAAGAACAGCTTCCTTGGCCCAGGTTTAGGGTAAGAACAGCTTCCTTGGCCCAGGAGAGGTCATTGGAGTTTTTGAGTGTGGTGCCATCTAGGGAGGGAGTAGTAGAGTTATGTGTCATCTGCATATAGATGGCACCACACTCAAAAACTCTGGGTGACCTCCCCCAGATATTTCATGTATATGTTAAACAGCATGGGGAAAAAAATGGAACCCTGAGGGATCCCACAGATTAATGCCCAGGGGTTCAGACAGGAGCCCCCCAGTATCACCTTCTGGGTACGACTCTCTAAGAAGGAAAGGAGCCACTATAAAACAGCACCTCCCTGTCCCATCCCAGCGAGATAGCCCAGAAGGATATCATGGTTGATGGTATCGAAAGCTGCTAAAATGTCCAGGAGAACCAACTCCCATCTAACTCTCTGTGTAGGTTATCCACCAAGGCAAGCAAAGCTGTTTCTGTTCCACTAAAAACAATAAAAAATAAACATTAAAAACAATAGAAGGTTTTTCTTTTTTACGTCAGTAGTAAAAGGAAGAACAAGGAGGCTATAGGGCCTCTTCGAGGAAAAGATGGGGCAATGCTGACAGGGGACAGGTAAAAGGCAGAACTACTTAATGTCTTCTTTGCCTTGGTCTTCTCACAAAAAGAAAGTAATCTTCAACCTCAACAAGATGGAGTGGATGAGGGATTAGAGGACATCCAACTCCAAATTGGGAAGCAAGGAATACCTGGCCACTTTAAACAAGCCCAAGTCCCCAGGGCCAAATCAACTACACCCAAGAGTATTGAAGGAACTAGCGGAAGTCATCTTGGAACCACTGGCAATCATCTTTAAGAGTTCTTGGATAATGGAAGAAGTCCCAGCAGATTGAGGAGGGCAAATGTGGCCCCAAACTTCAAGAAGGGAAAAAAGGATGACCCAAACAATTACCATCCAGTCAGCCTCACATCAATACCAGGCAAGATTCTGGAAAAGATTGTTAAGGAAGTGGTCTGCAAACACTTAGAAACAAATGCGGTCATCACTAATGATCAACATGGATTTATCAAAAACAAGTCATGCCAGCCTAATCTGATCTCTTTTTTCAATAGAGTTACAAGCTGGGTAGATGTGGGGAAGGAAGGGGATGTAGTGTATCTGGACTTCAGTAAGGCCTTCGACAAGGTCCCCCATGACCTTCTGGCAAACAAATTAGTCAAATGTGGGATAGGCAAAACTACGGTTAGGTAGATCTGTAATTGGTTAAGTGAATGAGCCCAGAAGGTCCTCACCAATGCTTCCTCTTCATCCTGGAAAGAAGTGACGAGCAGAGTGCCGCAGAAATTTCATCCTGGGCCTGGTCTTGTTCAACATCTTTATTAATGACTTAGATGAAAGGTTAGAAGGCATGATCATTAAGATTGTAGATAACACCAAATTGGGAGAGATAGCTAATACTCCAGAAGACAGAGCAGAATTCAAAACGATCTTAACAAATTAGAGAGATGGGTCAAAACTAACAAAATGAAGTTCAACAGTGACAAATGCAAGATACTCTCCTTAGGCAAAAAAAAAAAATCTAATGCAAAGATACACAATGGGGGATGCATGGCTCGAGAGCAGTATGTGTGAAAAAGATCTTGGAGTCTTTGTGAACAACAAATTAAACATGAGCCAACAATGTGATGCGGTGGCAAAAAAGCCAATGGGATTTTGGCCTGCATCAATAGGAGTATAGTGTCTAGATCCAGGGAAGTCATACTACCCCTCTATTCTGCCTTGGTTAGACCACATCTGGAATACTGTATCCATTGTCAACATCTCCCTTCAATTGAAGGAAGATGTTGACAAGCTGGAATGTGTCCAGAGGAGGGCAACCAAAATGATCAAGAGTCTGGAGAACAAGCCCTACGAGGAGTGGCTTAAAGAGCTGGGTATGTTTAGCCTGAAGAAGAGAAGGCTGAGAGGACATAAGATAGCCATGTATAAGTATGTGAGAGGAAGTCATAGGGAGGAGGGAGCAAGCTTGTTTTCTGCTGCCCTGGAGACTAGGACGCGGAACAATGGCTTTAAACTTCAATAAAGGAGATTTGATCTGAAAATTAGGAAGAACTTTCTGACTGTGAAAGCTGTTCGGCAGTGGAACTCTCTGCCTAAGAGTGTGGCGGAGGCTCCTTCTTTGAAGGCGTTTAAACAGTAGCTGGATGGCCATCTGTTGGGGCTGCTTTGAATGCAATTTTCCTGCTTCTTGGCAAGGGGTTGGATTGGATGGCCCATGAGGTCTCTTCCAACTCTGATTCTATGATTCCAGACTTGAAACCAGATTGAAATGAATGTAGATAAGTTGTTTCATCCAGAAATCCCTGGAGTTGGGAATGTAGATAAGTTGTTTCATCCAGAAATCCATGGAGTTGGGAAGCCACCACATGCTCCAAAAACTTGCTCAATAATGGAAGGTTGGACGTTGGATGATAGCTGTCCATTATGGTTCAGGGGTGGCTTTTTAAAATATAGACCTCAGAGCTGCTTCCCCTAGGCAAATTGGACTTTTGCCTTGTTCCAAGGAGGCATTGACCACCACCTTCACCGACTCTGCCAGTCTCTCTCTAGCCGGTTTGATCAGCCAGGAAGGGCAAGGATCTAGAAAACATGTAGTAACTCTCACCTTTCCAATGATCCTTTCTACACCCTCAAGCTGCACACATTGAAAAGCAGCCATCAACACTGGATATGCAGGAGCCAGAGCAACATCCATTGGAACTGTATCAATAACAGCATCCAAGTTGGTACAGATCTCAGTGACTTTATTTGCAAAGTGCCATGCAAATTCTTCACCATGGGCTGTTGAATGGTCAGAATTTACTCCTTGAGGATTAGTATGTGAGAGCCCTCAGACCACTGGGCAGTTTGTTGCAGTGCAATGGTGGTAGCAATAAACAATTTCTCTCCTGCTTCCATTGCTGCAGAGTAAGCTTTCAAATACATTCTAGCCCGTTGTCAGTCAGATTTGTTTAGAGTTTTCTGCCAACAATGCTCTAGCCTCTGTTTCACTTGCTTCAATGCGCCAGATCCATGGAAAAATCAAGGGGTTGATTTGGCTCTGCTCTGTGAGAGGGGATGTTAAGGAGCAATTGTGTCTACCGCCCTGGCCATTTCCCCATTCCAGAGGTCAGCCAGGGCTTTGACAGATGACCTGCCGAGGTCAAAGGAAAATCCCTAAGAACTGTCAGAAATCTATGTGGATCCATAAGCCTCCTGGGGCAGACAATCAGCTCTGATTGGTCCATGACAACAAAAACTGTTGACTTCATCACATTGAGATGGGAATGCACAGGTGACTCTTCTTTTAACGTAGAGACTTACCCCTCGAGATAGTCAGCTGTTCTGACTCCCCATCAGACTCACATGTGGAAACCTAAGTGCTGGCGATACATTAATCTTACATTCATCACATAGGTAGCAGTTTTTTACATCAGGGAAAACTACAATATCCAAAAGTCCAGAGATCCCTTGCCCAAAGCCCCATACATTAAAGGAGACTGACACCAGTTTAAAACCTCATATTTCCATGGGAAATATTTGCCCTGTCCTAAACCCCATGTGATAAAAGAGACAGCGCTCCAGTTTTAAACCACTTCTTTCCATGGAATAAAATTACTCTGTCCCAAACTCCATATGATAAGAGATACAGTGCTCCAGTTTTAAACCACTTCTTCCTATGGGATAAAATTGCCCTGCTTCAAACCCCATATGATAAAAGAAATTGCCAATGGGGCAAACAATAAAACAGGACAGGGAACTTTGATGGTTCCCATTCCACCTGCTTTTCAGCTGGAACCATGGGAGTAAAACACAATAAGAGGTAGGAGTTCTGAACACAGTTACTGGCCCACATTCAGAGTTCCCTCCTTTCAGGACATTTCTGCCTCTTTTCAACCCTGCAAGTAGTTTAACATCATGTCATAAGCTCCATGCCTCTCCATGTTTGAAAAGAGGCTGAAATGTCCTCCGACAAGAAATCCCTCAATTTGATGAGATCAATTGACAGATGGATAAGTATTGTGACGATGGATAGGAATTGGACGAGGTGGAACGAGATATGAACTCTGAGTTGGCAAACGCTGTGTCTGAGATTGGCTATTGACTGTGTGATGTAATGTTGTTTTAATTGTTTTTAATTGTTGACCATTTAATTGCTGGTTTTATATGTTATTGTATTTGTGTAGGCACCAAGATGTGCCTTTTTGTAAGCCGCCCTGAGTCCCCCCTCAGGGGTTGAGAAGGGCGGGATAGAAGTATACGAAATAAATAAAATAAATAAAAGTTCCCTCCTTTCAGGACACTTCTCCCATTTTTATTATTATTTATTATTTATTTATTACTTGCACTTATTTACCGCCACTCTCAGCCCAGGGGGCGACTCGTGGCGGTGAACAACAACATAGAAAAGTCAATTTACAGTAATCAGAACAATACATAACATGCTACTACTACTTGACATATACTTATACTAAAAATCCGCTTCGTCATATCATGGGTCATAGTCAGTCTCATAGTCGTGGTCCATTCCGGTCATCATTGCCAAGATATAGCACTCAGTTAAAGGCCAACTCGAAGAGCCATGTTTTCAGGCTCTTACGAAAGGCCATAAGGGAGGGCGCCTGTCTAACTTCAGCAGGGAGGGCGTTCCACAGCCGGGGGGCCACCACCGAGAAGGCCCGCTCTCTCGTCCCCGCCAGGCGTGCCTGTGAGGCAGACGGGATCGAGAGAAGGGCCTCCCCGGATGATCTCAAGGTCCTCGTGGGCTCGTAGGCCAAGATGCGGTCTGCAAGGTATTTTGGGCCGGAACCGTTTAGGGCTTTGTAGGATAGTACCAGCACCTTAAATTGGGCCCGGTAGCAAATCGGCAGCCAGTGGAGCTGGGACAGCAGGGGCGTTGTGTGTTCCCTACGCCCTGCTCCTGTTAACAACATGGCTGCCGCGCGCTGGACTAGCTGGAGCTTCCGGGCCGTTTTCAAGGGCAGCCCCACGTAGAGAGCGTTGCAGTAGTCGAGGCGGGATGTGACCAAAGCGTGTACCACCGTGGCCAAGTCAGACTTCCCAAGATACGGGCGCAGCTGGCGCACGAGCCTGAGCTGTGCAAATGCTCCCCTGGTCACCGCTGAAACCTGGGGATCCAGGCTCAGCGACGAGTCCAGGGTCACACCCAAGCTGCGAACCTGAGCCTTCAAGGGGAGTGCAACCCCGTCCAGCACAGGCTGTAACCCTATACCCTGTTCGGCCTTGCGACTGACCAGGAGTACCTCTGTCTTGTCTGGATTTAATTTCAGTTTGTTCGCCCTCATCCAGACCATTACAGCGGCCAGGCACCGGTTCAGGACTTCGACGGCCTCCTTAGTAGCAGGTGGGAAGGAGTGACAGAGTTGGACATCATCTGCGTACAGATGACACCGCACCCCGAAACTCCGGATGATCTCACCCAGCGGCTTCATGTAGATGTTAAACAGCATGGGGGACAGGATGGAGCCCTGAGGAACCCCACAGGTCAAAGGCTGTGGTGTTGAACAGGAGTCCCCCAATAACACCTTCTGGGTACGGCCCTCCAGAAATGACCGGAGCCACTGCAAAGCAGTGCCCCCGAGACCCATCTCTGCAAGGCGCCCCAGAAGAATACCGTGGTCGACGGTATCGAAGGCCGCTGAGAGGTCCAGGAGCACCAACAGGGACACACTCCCCCTGTCTAGCTCCCGGCGCAGATCATCGACTAAGGCGACCAAGACCGTCTCGGTACCATGTCCCGGTCTGAAACCAGACTGTGCCGGATCCAGATAATCCGTGTCTCTCAAGAATACCTGGAGTTGTGAGGCCACCACGCTTTCCATGACTTTGCCCAAGTAGGGAAGATTGGAAACAGGCCGAAAGTTTTCGAATTTGGTGGGGTCCAGTGATGGCTTCTTCAACAGCGGCTTTATAATAGCCTGTTTTAGGCTCGCTGGAATCTTGCCTTCCCGAAGGGAGGCATTCACCACCACCGTTACCCACTCGGCCAATCCCCCTCTGGCCTCCTTCAGAAGCCAGGATGGGCAGGGGTCTAGGATGGACGTGGTGGGTCTCATTCCTCCAAGTATCTTGTCCACATCCTCGGGCTTCACAAACTGAAAAGAATCCAACAAAATAGGACAAGCAGGTGCTTGTGTCACATCCACAGAGACTGCACTTAATGTGGCGTCCAGCTCAGAGCGGATCAAAGCGACTTTGTCTGCAAAGAACCGAGCAAATGCTTCACAGCGCGTGACCGAATTGTCAGGGCTCCCACCTGAGGTAGGGGGAGTTAAAAGACCTCTGACAATCCGAAACAGCTCCGCCGGATGGTTCTTTGCAGACGCAATAGTAGCCGCAAAGAAAGTTTTCTTTGCGGCTTTTATTGCCGCGGCATATGCCCTTAGAAAGGACACAAACCGTGTTCGATTTGGCTCGCTTGGGTCCGAGCGCCACACGCTCTCTAGTACCCTCTTCCTTCGCTTCATCGCTGCCAGCTCCTCAGTGAACCAAGGGGCTGGTTTAGCTCGGTTACTCGAGAGGGGACGTTCCGGAGCGATCCTGTCAATTGCCCTGGTCATCTCCCCATTCCAGAGAGCGACCAAGGCCTCGACATGGTCACCTACCGAGGTGGCGGGAAAATCCCCAAGAGCCGTCAGGAATCCATTCGGATCCATAAGCCTCCTGGGGCGGACCTTCTTAATGGGTCCTCCACCTCTGCAGAGGTTAGGGGGCGCAGTGAGCCTAAATCTGATCAAGAAGTGGTCGGTCCATGGCAACGGAGAGATAGACAGCTCCTCCACACCGCCACCCTGCTCCCATCCCTGGCAGAAGACCAAGTCCAATGTGTGTCCAGCACAGTGGGTGGGGCCAGTTATCCGTTGGGACAGCCCCATGGTTGCCATGGCGGACATGAAGTCCTGAGCCGCTCCTGTGAGGGTTGCCTCGGCATGGATGTTGAAGTCCCCCAGCACAAGGAGCTGTTGGGACTCCACCGCCAGGCTCGAGACCACCCCCGCTAGCTCAGGTAGGGAGACTGTAGTGCAGCGAGGTGGACGGTACACTAGCAGAATCCCTATTCTGTCCCGGTCACCCACCCTCAGGTGGACGCATTCAAAATTTGTGGTCTGCGGGATGGGGCTCCTGGTCAGATGGATGGAATCTCTATAGACCACTGCGACCCCGCCTCCCCGTCCTCCGGCTCTTGGTTGGTGTTGCACGGAGAAACCTGGAGGGCAAAGCTGGGAGAGATTTACGCCCCCAGCTTCATCCAACCAGGTCTCCGTGATGCACGCCAGATCTGCCCGCTCCTCCAGGATTAAATCCTGGATCCAGGTCGTTTTTCCGTTGACAGATCTGGCGTTCAACAACACCACCTTCACCTTCATTTTTCAACCAAGGATGGCTATGTATGATGAGACTGAAGTGTCTTACAATGGAGATTTTTTTCAATGTGATGAGGTCATGTGACACATTCCTCCACACCACTATCATCCCATCCTGCACAGAAAACAAGGTCCAGAGTGTGCCCAGCAACATGAGTAGGACCAGAAACCACTTGGGACAGACCCATGGTTGTTATAGAGGCTGTGGAACCCTGAGCCACTCCCGACAGGGCAGTCTCAGCATGGATGTTGAAATCTCCCAGCACTTGTAGCCACTGAGACTCCAATGCCAACCCTGAGACCACTCTGGTTAGCACAGGAAGAGAGAGTGTTGAGCAGTCAGGGTGGGTGGTATACCAACAGAATCCCTACTGTATCCCAACTACCCATCTTTAGGTAAACATATTCAAACACTGTTGACTGTGGGATAGGGAACCTGGTCAGGGGTATGGAATCACGGCTCCACCTCCCCACCCCCAGCCTTGCCTGCTGCTGTACAGAAAAACCTGACAGGCAAAGGTGAGATCTCTCTCTCTCTCTCTTCCTCCCCCCTCCCCCCCGCCGGTCTCATCTAACTGGGTCTCTATGATACAGACTAGGTCAGCATACTTATCCAGAATCAAGGCCTGAATGGAGGATGTTTTTCCATTTACTGACCTGGCATTGACCTGTGTATATGTGAACCCAATTTTTTAGGTTGATTTTTGACTAAAATTTTAAAGTTATAAATGAATATATACAGTAATCATATGACATCAGACTAAAGGGCGGTCTTCTTTCATTTTCTCTACCTGTTTGTGATAGAAAGATGATGATATGGAGCTATGGCAGATCAACAGAAGCTCAGGAATGTTGAATAGCCAGCTGCAGTGTAGTTCCTCTATGGAACTATTACCATACACTGTGAAATGAATTTTTGCATTCAGAACAAGTTTCCTTGGCTATACCTCTATTTTCCTTTATGTCAATTCTTGCCTTACACAGAAGACCTTTTCTTTTGAAAACAATACAATCTCTTGCTCATGGACAAAGTAAATCATGAATTGCCCTGGGGCAGCACACTGAAAATAAAAACTATAGATTAAAACATGAATTCTTTTGAGGATACCTGGTAATGTTGCAAATTACATCAATGTTTGACTCCAGTTAATGTCACGGGAGTCATTGAAGATCTGCGCTTTGAGAATAAACACACAAATAGCCTGATGTATTAGTACAGGAACAATCCAAATACCAGCCACAAAGTAGCAGTAAGCATCACACAAACTTCATTTTGCATTATCATTTATCAGAATCAGGATTCCATGAGATGCAAAGTGGGTTTGGATCAATAGAAAAAAAATCAACTTGCTCTGTGCTGATTGATTAAACAGATTGCTACAATGATGATAGGTTACAACTGACACCAATTGATCTGTAATTACTGAATGTAACTGAGATTTCTCACTTACTGTTATAAAACCACAGCATGCAAAACTTAACTCCTATAATTATTAGATGAGATTGTATTTGAGAGGTATATGGGAAGCAAATCTGGAAAGTACACTAAAAAAATCTATACAGTGAATTTGTGTCTGTATAGATAAAATTGAAAGGCTATGCTAATCATATAGGTGAAACACAAGATAATGTCTCAGGTGACCATGGAAATAATTGTGATAAAATTAACATTGAGGGTTGGGGTACTGGTTCTATTGTTCCATTTTTAATGGTTATATAGCTATACAGTATAAAAGTGACAACATTTCTTTTTAAATAACAAGTCAGACATCTTAGAAATTTACACCAAAAATTAGCAAAAGAAAAATATTTCAACTGATTTTTAAATTTTTACATTTGTCACATCATAGCCTATATAACAGAACCTAAGGTGATTTTTTAATTGTCAGTGGTAAAACTAAATCTTGGAAATTTGCATTCCAATAGTTTCTAAGAATGCAGACATTTTCCTTCACTGTAGTATATGATGCCTGGACTGCTCTAACAAAATATCTTGGAGTACCAATATACTAAATGTCCCAATTTTTATAACCATTCTTATATCAGTGGAGCAGCTATTTTTTTAGTAGTGTTATTTTCTTAAAAGTTCATTGTTATTTCACTTCCTCTTTTAAAAGGCACACAGCAACAAAGAGGATATTAAGACTTATTTGACAATCTGATGATGATGATGATGATGATGATCCAGACTGACAAAGTTTTGGATCACAATCATCATAATTGTGGAAAAGAAAAAAGTTTGGATTATTGATGTCACCATACCAGGTGACAGTCACTTTGAGGAAAAACAAGAAAAATTCAGCCATTATCAGAAGCTCAAAATCGAACTGCAGAGGCTCTGGCATAAAACAGTACAGGTGTCCCAGTGGTCATTGCCTCACTGGTTGCCATGCCAAAAGATCTCAGCCGGCATTTGGAAACAATAAACATTGATAAAATCACGATCTGTCAATTGCAAAAGGCCACCTTACTTGGATCTGTGCACATCATTCAAAAATACATCACACAGTCCTAGATGCTTGGGAAGTGTTTGACTTGTGATTTTGTGATATGAAATCAAACATATAGATCTCGTTTGCTGTGACATACTGTGTTTTTGTGTCATAATAATAATAATAATAATAATAATAATAATAATAATAATAATAAATAAATGTAAAAATACTCACCGGAACACTTTTACTTAATACAACTTGGCCTATATTTAGGTTAGTAGCAGAGGTACTAAGAAACCTTGTGAACAAGTTGTGATGATGCATATTACTACAATGGCAAGAGGGCCCAATGGGTATTGGTGCCTGATGCATTATGAGATTGATGAACATGTGCTTTGGGACCTAATTTTCAATGTGAATCGGTCATGTTATGCATTGGTACCAGTAGAGTGCATTTGCTCTGTTACCTAGTAGCATAATAACAGCTCAACAGTGCATATGGATTTTATGAAGCTGTTAAATTTTATTTCCCACACACGCAATTCCACATGTGAAAATAGAACTTTCATACAGGATTTTGGTTATTCTCGTTCTGGTAAGTGTCAAGAAAATCTGCCTTTAGCAGTATTGAATGATTTGCATTTCAGTTTGCATTTGATTATTACTTCCTCCACTATGGAAAGATAACATTTTTCAACATCGAATTATTTGCCTATAGTGATTGCTTCTTGAGTTGCATACCTGGACTTTACTCATTGAACTCTGTGATAGAGAGGTCATAGTAACCGCTTTTCTCATTGTTGCAATTTACAACAGTTAACTAGATTGGTTAGGAAGAAGTCATTGTTCTTAGGCACATTTATTCCCAGTATACAGAGTATATAAAACATGTGTTCCCCATATACAAAGGAGAATTTGACAGTGACCTTGCATTGTTGAATTTTTTTCATTGTTGGAAGGGCATTTGTTTGTGAAAAATTCATTCTTCAAATATTATGATTCATATTAGAGTATTTTGGCTCAGACCAGCATTTTAATAGTCAAGTGGAGTATCTTCATGTGGTGGGCAACTGTAGGTTCCAGAGCCAACTCAAGACATTTTACTGCCTGAGGCATAGTAGCAGATGGCACTCTACATTGCTAGACTCAATGCTCATCAGATCCAAGCTTGGTCAAAATAACTTTGGCAAATGAAATAGAAAATTACTCAATCTTCAGTCTCACTACTGGCCACTAAAAATACAATAATAATGCATTAAATAATCATCAGCTGTCCCTTCATGACATTCAAAATCGGCTGTCTGAGACGGCAATTTCACATAATAGTGGGGCTGGTTCTGCCAAGAATAGGCATGGATGTTTCATTCTGTTTTTGGTTTGTTTCAGCTTCTCATGTGTTCATTCATAAATCTGTTTTTTTATTGTTTCCATATCAATTGATATTTTTAAAAGCATACATTTGCATTGCATTTGCTATTGTTGTTCTTTTTGAAACAAAATTTCTAGTTTTGCATTCATTTTACCATAAAACGCAAATTTTTCAAGCACTAAAAAAACTTGAATGTATAAATGTAACTTGAAACACACATTTATAGGCGAGTCAAACAACAACTAGGGGATAACTGTAACTTTATCCATTAAATAACTTGTGAAATGTGAAGTTTTAAAATGTAACTCAGTACAACCTTCCTAATATCATGGACCATATATATTTCTAGTCAATATTCAAGTCCAATACTCAAATCAATAGACTATAGAAGCTCTCCATATACGTGTGTGTGTATGAATGTATATGTGTGTGTGTGTGTGTGTGTGATTATTTCAAGGAAAAAAGTGGGGCTCCATAAGACACCTATTTATCACAACATTATACCCCACCCTGTATCAAAGATCTGATAGCTTACAAAAAACACCAATGCAAATTACATATTTGAAAACAATAAAATAATTACATAAACTAAAAATGATTTCCTCTCTATATAGTTTTCAGTTTTGTGATAAAATAGGAGAAACACAACAAAGAAAGATTTCTGCAAAACTTTCTTTCTAGGCAATGAAACGTGGCAGCTTTCCATTCAGCGATGCATGATTCCACATGATCAAGCCAATAGTCTTCAGATATAAACAGGAGCTGTTCTTTTGTGAGAATGAAATTGTAAGCCTTCCCTATGGAAATGAAAGGAGGCAGCGGGAGTGTAAACTGAAGAATTCCAGCTCTGGTCTAATCCCCCATGTTGTATGCATATCTGTGTGTGTTTAGTTCAAATAAAGTTCACTGATTTGTGTAGCAAGAGGCTCAAACCAGCAACAACAGCCTAGCCTAGCGTTCGGAAAGGAGTGCTAATACTCTTATGACACAATGACATCCAAAGCAGTAGGAAAGTGCTCCGAGTGACAGGTGGCATTCTCTTTGTTACCCTGCCTTTGCACATGTCTCTGACATCTCTTCACGGACACAGCAGGGCTTTGATTCCTCAGTGTTTTGTATTCATGCCCTTTCCACAGTGCTGCTGCTGATTTTACAGAATGCCTGGAATTGCAGAAATTCAAAACTTCCAGCTACAAGGGGAGATTATAAATTGTTGATTAAAAAATGGATGTGGTCAGCCATGAAAAACAATAGTGTTCTCTCTTGGGTTCTGGGAAGCACGAGGGAAAGTCTCATGGGAACATGAAATGTTCTTGGCTACATTGTATCTTCCAGTTTTTCCACCATTCTGGGGGCGTTTCCTTGCACTTCAGAGCAGCCTTTTTAAAAAATAGATTACAGTGAGCAGAGGTCACAAAGAGACCCTCTCCCCTGTGCCATGGCATCATTTAATACTGGCAAGTGTCATTGTGGCACACTCTAGTTCAGGAGCTGGTTTTAGTATTCAGAGTGCTAATTCATTTTGTTGCTGGCAGCACTGCATTAATGATCAAGCTACGACAATGAACACTGTCTGCATAACAAATGCGCCTTTCTCGAGCTGCAGTAAATACAAAGTGATTAACATGGAATCGCTGCTCATGCAAACTGCCTCTCTCTGCCTTTTAAGAAGATACCAGCCTTCTGTCGAAACCTTTGCAAATTGTCACATTTCTACGGAGGAGGCTTATGTCAGTTGCTGCGGCAGTTGTTTTTAGCTAACAAAATGTATCATTGTTTCAACGGAGTTACCTCCAGGTCTTCTTCTGACTCTGGCATGCTCCTTTGGAGAGCTGCCTCTACTATGCTGGATGCAAACGATTATTAATACTTCGTTCCCTGCTTCTGACATTTACCAAGGCAGAATCATCAAACAGAACTAAATCACGTCATGCTCCTTCTGGCTAGCCTAATCCTGCCCTTCTATTTGAGCTAAAGGGAGGGGGGCAGGAGAATGGAGCAGGTTCATAGTTGCCGTTTGCAAAATCCTTTATATTTCAGGAGCACCAGGTGGTGGTAGTGTGTGGTGGCGAATGTGCCTACAGCATCTGCCAAGCAAGTGCCAGTTGGAGTGCTTGGACCTCAGGGGGAGAAAAAAAGGAGAGAGAACTGCACCTCCCTCGCTTTCCTCTTAATCATGGCATTGAAGTTCTGGGCAATGTCAGTGTATTATGAAAAGATGGGATTATGCTATTCTTAGAGACAGGGACACAGAGACGGTTCACTTGTCAGGCAGTTTTCCCTTCCACATCATTTGTAGTGAATCCTTTTTGAGGGAGTCCCCCCTCTTTTTTGTTTGAAACGTAAAACAGACTGGGGGAAGGGACACTAACCCTCTATTAAGCAGTTGGATATGGCTGTCTCTCATCGACTCTATACTCTGAAGCGATGCTGTTCACATCCTTATTGCCATCTCATCTCATTATAATGTGCCAAGAGCTTAGCCTTTCTCTCTCTGCTCCAGAGCAGTCTTTTAAAGACAGAGCTTTATTGGAAGAAGCATCATTCAAAAGAGCTCAAGTATTTTCCCCCTTTTTATTCAACTATGGCAGTGCTGTAGGGATTTATTACTCATATGTGCCTTTCAAGGTCTGGAATCCTTCCTCATTTAGATCTAAATATAAGACACTTTTATAAATTGGCAAGCTAACTAGAATAGCTGTATCGGTTTGTAGAACTCCATTGCTTCCCCACTTCCCACCCAGTTGAATGAAATATCTTTTAAAGGGGCATCACAGCCTAGACTAATGGTCTGAAAAAACCCTTAAATATTGAGTTTTCTGTTTTTAATATGGGAGGTTCTTGGTGCCTGTGTGGATGCTTTTGAGTAAGAAAATTATTTGGGAATGCCCACAGCCACTTGCCAAAGCAAGCAAGCAAGCAAGCAAGCAAGCAAGCAAGCAAGAGGACGACAGAGAATATGGAATTGTAATTCATTCTGGTTCCATCTGGCAGATTCAGGATAAATTCACACACATGTATATTCATTACCTTATGACTGCAGAGTATCAAATATCCTGTATAAATGAAATATCCTGTGGGAATACACTACTGCAGCATTTTTTTAAAAAGAAATCTGTAGTATCACTTCACTTTCAGTACCATTTGATATATGAACTCTTTTACACTTGATTCAGGACCAGATCAAATTTAATTTGCTTTAGGTTCTGTTAAGTTTTACTTGAGTTTCCGGGAAATGCCTCACCTATCTGACCTACTGCTTTCCAAACTTGTGAAAAAAATATGGCTGAAGAGAAACAAGGGTGCATTTACATTTTAGAATGAATTCAATTTGACATCACTTTAACTGCCATGGCTGAATGCTATGGGATCCTGGGATTTATAGTTAGATCTTGCAAAACTACAACTTCCATGATTCCATAGTATTAAACGTTGGCAGTTAAAGTAGTGTCAAGCTGGATTAATTCTAGAGAATAGATGCATCCAAAATTCAAGTCTTAGGATGCATCTATTAAGGGGTAGATGTTCTGCTAGGATGTTAACACGTATGCTTGATAAAATTGGAGGATGGCATCAAAATCAACTTGTAGCTGTGAAATGCTAAGTTATGGCACAGAATAAAAAGTCCCTTCAAAGCCAGACCAAAGCTGCATAGAGTTATAGAACCAATTTCAAACGGATAATGGCAGAGGTTTTTGTAAGTTTTTCAGGCTGTATGGCCATGTTCCAGAAGCATTCTCTCCTGGCGTTTCACCTGCATCTATGGCAGGCATCCTCAGAGTTTGTGAAGTCTGTTGGAAACTAGGAAAATCGGATTTATATATCTGTGGAATGTCCAGGATGGAAGAAAGAACTCTTGTCTGTTGGAGGTAGATAATGGAAGACATTATGGATTCATCACACCATGAGCTAACAGTGGCTATTAGTCGTAAAATCCCATTATCTATGAGAAATTGAATACACCTAATAGTGCTCTATTAACACAGGTCATAGGACATCATCAGATGGATGGGGGTGGAAGTGGAGGGAAGGATCCTTCTTTGTTCCCTACGTCTTTCCCCATCATCCTTTCCCCATATTCTGCCTTTCTTTCCCTGTTTTCAGCTGTTTGGAGTTGGGTAACACCCATCTCCTGAAGACAGTTTTAGGGCTCCATCTCAATGTGCTGCAGAAATTGAGACCCCCTTACGTCATGTCATGGCCTCCATGATGTTCCCGTGGGGCTTTATTTCCACAGCACATGGAAAGTCATCTGATGAGGTCCATAATATCTGTTTATCACACCACTGCACAGACTGTTCCTTCATACCATGCTTTGAATTTCCTAGCACATGCCTGTTTCTTTAAAAAAAATAACAAGAAGAACTGAACAATTTCGAGATGTGGATCATTATTACAAGAATTCACCAATTTGCGTTTTTATTAGTTCATCATTTTATATTTGCACAGTAAAACTTTTCTAGTTTTCTGAACGCATGTTCATTTCTCTTATCATAAGAAATATGAATGACAATGTATTGAAAATACCAAATTTATAGAAATGAGTTTATGCTGGCAAGGTGTGGTGTAGTTATCAGTTCTAAACCTATTTTTGGGTGTTGACACAAAAACAGCAGAACTCTGAGGTTTTCAGTAGGTGACAATGTAAATTTAAATCCAGCATACCACATCACCATTAAAGGTGTGTGTCCACGTCCCCAAGGCAATGCTAGTTACCAAATCAATGCTGTTAGCATTTAGGTGGATGTCATTGAACATACAAAGCAGTTACTTTTCCAAAACTATCTCTGCAGTATACAACAAATAAAAAATCAGAATAGTGTCAGAAAAGAACAGCAAAATTATGCAACTATATTAAATAATTTTTCAAAGCAGGTGAATGGAGCAAACAGGGCAACTAATAGCAATGTAGCTGGAGGTCCTTTCCATCTCCTCACCAGAAGCTGATGTCCTCAGTCTTGGAACAGGGAAGTAGAGCAGAGAAAAGTTATACCCAGAATACTCCTACAGCACCATCAAGTGGATTTACCCAATATCATGAAACAGTAGAATCATAGAATCATAGAATCAAAGTAGAGACTCACTTATCCAACCTTCACTCATCCAACATTCTGTATTATACAACACAGTCTGCCTCCTGCCTGGATCTATAGCTGTTTCAATACATTGTGATGTTTGGGTGCTAAATTCATAAATACAGTAATTACTACATAACATTACCATGTATTGAACTGCTTTTTCTGTTGATTACTTGTAAAACATGATATTTTGGTGCTTAATTTGTAAAATCATAAAGTAATTTGGCCTTTAATAGGCTTTTCCTTAATCCCTCCTTATTATCCAATATTTTTGCTTATCCAACGTTCTGCTGGCCCATTTATTTTGAATAAGCGAGGATCTTCTGTAGTAGTTTATCGCATCAGCATCAACACTGGAATGAAACATTTTAAGGATTGTATTCATAGCATTTCCTCATGAATTAAAAGTATAACCTAATAATGGGGAGGGGTGTTAAAATGTCACTGGTATGCAACGACGTCATGAAATAAGTAGCACAATCATGGTGTTAAATAGCCTGGAAACATGCAGTATAACCCCATGCAACAATGCCTTATATAATAGCTATTTGAATTTGCTCTTCGTTTACTTTGCTTTTAATGGAACAGTTCATGCATTTTGCCATAAGGACTGATGAAGTATCAACTGATATTTTGAATGAGTTGTCACAGTTTTTTTTAAAAAAAAAATCATTGTTTTTTAAATGCAGGCTTATATTTATTTTGTTCAGATGGATGGTAATGTGTGGGTTCTAGAAGTAATGTATTTTCCTTCTCTTCATAGCATATTTGACATAGCTGGTGCTCTTTATACTGCATGTATCTGCTCTCTATTTCTGGTATGTTGTAAGATGAACTTTTCAAATTGCTCACGCTATGTCTTTGCATTCCTCCAAATCTCATTTGGTAACAATCTTATCAAATTTGCAGATCTTTTTTATTCAGATATCTCCCATTTCTCTCTGAATCTCAGTAATGAGTTGTACAAATCATACATATACCCATGCATGCACACATGCACACACACACACACACTCACTCCGTCAAGGTAAAAGACTGATTAATAGTATAAGATTTCAAAGGCACTGAGGTTAAATTAACAGGGAGTAGGTGTATCCATGGCTATTAATTAAAAAAGATCATATTGAGAACCTTCTGATTTAACACAGCAGCTGCTTAATTTGCAGAAAACATGGAGTTTATGAATACCTAAGTTTTACTCTAGTAACATTATTTTAAGTGTATGTTTGCATAACTTTGTACAATATAATGTTAATTGTGATCTTTATTAACAGAATGGCAATACTTTCTATACTAATTTTTGCATGTCCTTTGGCCTTTTGGTTCTTTTGGTTTATTTTTTGTTAAGAGACATGCTGAGCTGTTAAATGAGGACACTCATGGACTAGACATTTCTCATCCATTCCATGTTCCCAAATAGTTTGCTTCTAAAATGCTTTTGCTCTTGTTTCAGAGAACTTTTTAAAGGAAATATTTATTAAGTTTTAATTGACTTGAGCATGTAAAATGTATAAGGAAATAAAATTATCTCATCAAATACTACAAATTTTTCCTGGACATTCGTCCTTCCTTCCATTGTTCATTCATGCTGTTTTTTGTTTTCATTTCTTCCATGAGTTTACTGTGCGCACATTGACTTTTTCAGATGTTTCACATTTTCTTCTTCATAAAATCACATCCACACTGGCTGTTTTTTTTTTTCCTTTTAGCATATTTAACCATGACATTCTACACAGTATTTCCCTGAGCTTGATAAAGCAATTTTCCTGTAATTCAAGGTTCATGTTTGACTATACTCCTCTTTGGTCTTTCCACAGTCATTAATTCTGGTATAATATGGGAATTTCCTTTAAAGTACCAACTGTTTTGTTTCTATTAACCAACGCTTCCCTGTTGGTTGATATTAAGTCCAGGATTTCTGATTCTCTTGTTCCTTCCTCCACTTTTTGAAAGCAGAATTTTAAGGCATACTAGGAAGTGCTTATACTTAACAGAGTTAGTCTACCAGCTGATATCTAGGCAATTGAAATCTCCTATAGCTACTAGTTCTTGAATCTTGGTTTGGTGTCCTGTAGTAACCTTCTAATTCATTTTAAATTTGTTATAATTATATTTTTACTGCCAAGAACAGGTAAAAATGCTTAAGAGATTTTTCAGCTTCAAATTTCAAAACAACCAAATGACAAAGGGTGCTACTGAGAAAGGGGTGCGTTTACTGCCCCATGTTGGGCAGCAATGTATCTGGGGTTATCTTTGCATAGAATTCCTTTAAAATGTTTTTTTTAATCCAATCTAGGGATAAAACAAAATTAATAGCTTGTTTTAAAATTATGTCTGCAGTCAACCCATCACCAAAAACATAGTTCACATTCCCGGGGGGGGGGGGGGGGGATGAAGAAGCTCCTCTGGGTTGTCTTTAAACATTCAGCACCATTTCTCTGCTCACTTGTTGTTAAGTATAGGTCAGAAACGTGAGACCTTGACTTGATGGAAACAAAAATCTTTCCACTGTGGTAAATCTCTGGGGTGGGTTCAGTGTGTGTGTTTATATAAGATGTTCTCTGTTGTGTTCAAGGTCTCAGAAGAGCACGTATGGCAAAATGGAAAGGAGAGAAAAACATTTTATACTGCAATGATCCCCATCTTGATACGTATAGGATGTAAACTGAAAAATATAACACAGAAACAGCCCCAGTTTACTGTGGATGAAACTCCTTGGAGATCAAGTTGGTGGTTTGGGAGATGTAATTCTCTAAAGCCCATTAGCCTTTCTGATCCTTCACTGATTTCTACCAGATGAAGATCCATGGAGGGAGAAGAGCAGCTGAAACAAATGTGGGGTTTTGTTTGCTTGCTTTAGAACCATTGAGATCAATAGCAAACTGTCAATAACATACATTAAAAATCTTTATGTTTCAAGCCCATTAGCCTTCCTGATCCTTCGCTGTTTTCTACTAGATGAAGATCCATGGAGGGAGAAGAGCAGCTGAAACAAATGTGTGGTTTTGTTTGTTTGCTTGTTTTAGAACCATTGAGATCAATTGCAATCTGTCAATAAGGTATATTAAAAATCTTTATGTTTCAAGAAACTAACCATAGCTTCCTCCTTTCATATGAAATCCCATGATTATCACAAGGGGCCACGTCACATTTAGTCACCCAATGCAAGCAACAGTTGGGGGAATTCACCAGGCAGTGGGACAAATCCAGCAGGGGGATCCATCACCCTGCACAGTGCCTTGCCAGCAGTGATGCCTTTCCCATCCCATTGGGGAAAGCATCGCTGCCCAGCTTCCTCCTGTGCTAACTCTGTTGTAGGCAACGTGAACACAGGAAGCTTCCCATGTTCACGTTGCTCCCTCTTATGATGCTTTGAGCACAATTCAGGGACAGAGCCCCACCAGAAATAGATGTATGTCATTTGATGGGATCTGGCGGGCTCCATCTCTGAATTGTGGTGAAAGTATTGTATGGTGGGTAAATTTAACCATGTGATGAAGTCCAAGGCTAGTCTTGTAAACAATCTGCAAGCTTCCATTTGAAGCAGCATTGTGGACCTATGAATGAAGAGGTATACAAAATAAACCTGCTCTTATTTAAGTTAAATAATTTAAAAGATATGAAAGATTTGACATGTTAATTGAGGCTAATCTACGATATTCAGTCCAGCCTTTCCAATTGTTCCTTGAACATAGTCCTCCCTTCTTACTTTTGACTCTTGCCTGCATTAGTTCATTCTCCAAATGTCTCTTGCTGTTAATTCTTCTGTTCTTGCAAATAACACACATTTCTTTCTGTGCCCCATATAAGGGCTGAATTACAAGTCACTTATCCAGTAGCCTGCAACTTCACCTTCCAATTTTCTTTAATTTATTCTTCAGGTGAGATGCATATGTTTGGTGACAGTAAGCAAGCTATCCTTGAAAAATGCTGTAGCAGCTAGGCACAATAAAAGAAAAAAAACTCCCCTTAGAACCAAAGAAACTTTTTATTGCTCTCATCTATGTTTGGAAGGAAACAAGGTAATAGAAGGAAGCCGTCATCTGTAATTTAAAACAAATAAAAGCACTGCTCAGAACATATTAATATGTAGCTTGTTCTCAACCCACCTACTCCTGTTCCCATGTGCTTAAAGGCATTCATTCTGATCTCCATCTCCCAAGCCTTGACACTGTGTTTTTTCCATTACTTAGTTCTCCCCTTTTAAGATCCCTGTTTCTTGGGCCTTCCTTTTCAACTTTTTTTTTTTGTTTTAAGCAGATTGCTTTCCAGTCAAACTGACCTTTTTATCTACTCACAGATGTTATAGTCAAGCTACACAGAACTTACAAGCATTGCAAAAAGAGTATTAATTTTGAAAACTCTTTCTTGAGAAATTAAATGTTCTCACCTGCTCCACAACAACACCATAACTAAATTGAAAGATCAGAAATGCCTGTTACTGGCTTGAAATACACATAAAGCAAACATTTATAAAAATTTTGCATCTATACAAAAACTAGAACAGAGATGTGATGAATTTGTGATGTGAAACTTTCACCGTATCTTGAAAATGAGACAAAGATACTTGAGCTTAATGTCTGAAAATGTCATTCATTATATTTATGGCAACATATCACAGGGCTTGTAATCTTCTATACTTCCTAAATTGAACTGAAAAGGACATGATCCCATTTTCTGTGGGAGGAAAGGACATTGCTGAATGTTGGTATCTCTCCAGGCCATTTGAGCTGAAAACAATGCAAAACAACATCTTGAAAAAATATAGGCCTATGACTCTACCATAATCTCGTTTTTCTTCTCAGCTATGCTTTTTAGCACCTTTGCTTGATGAATAACCCAATCAAATTTTAAAACTTGCTTGATGTCATTTGAGCATTTTTAGTTGGCCTAATAAAGGTATGGCTGCTTTGTGGATTTTATATTTTGTTGTATTTTGCTAAGCAACTGTGCAACTAAATAATTTAAGACTCTGAACTTAATAGCCTTGCAGGATCCCCTTCTATGGCCATGTGTATTGTTAAGTTTTGAAGCTTACAACTAGTATTTCTCATCTCACACCAGCTAATCAAAATTGGGCATTTCTATTCAAAACAGGGTGTTTCTATTCAAAAATTTCCCTCTGTCTTTCATACTTTTTACTGAAATTTACCATTCTGTTTATTGAGGATATACCATATATTCTGGTGTATAAGACTACTTTTTAACCCAAGAAAATTTTCTCAAAAGTCAGGGGTCGTCTTATATGTGGGAGTAGTATTATACACAGGAGTCATCTTCTAGAGCGGGTGCTGAAACTTCCAATCAGATTGGAGAATCTGTGGTTGCGGCATATGGTGGGGGAAGCTCAAAAATGGCAATGGCCGTGTCCCTGCCATATGCAGAGACTGTATGAAAGTATTAAGGGTGACACTGTACAAGAACGGTAGAAGAAAATCCATTCATCGGGACTCATGGACTTAGTGCAGTCCCAATGGTGAGGTGAAGGGCCACCTCACCGGGAAGGTGTAAGTGAAGGGGGGAGCAAGCTGCAGGCTTCCGGGGCACCCAGGATATGGAAAAAAGAGATAGAGTGGCTCTGGGCCCAGACAAACACACCTCTTTTCCCTGTCTGGCCCGCCCTTGTATCCTATTACCATATCTCCTCCTCTGCCTCTCAGATCTCGCTCCTGAAGACTGCAGTGAAGTGGTGCAGGTGTGCATGTGCGAGATCTGAGAGGCAGAGAAGGAGGTACAGTAATAGGAAAATTACCATATTGAAATCAAATCTGATGCTTTTTAAATTTTTATTTGGTGTGCATTGGAAGAAGGGTAGTCTTTTCTGGTGAATATATCCCAAACTCTATATTTTAACTGGAAAAGTTGGGGTTCGTCTTATATGCCCAGTCGTCTTATATGCCGGAATATACAGTAGGTCTTTACATTTAGGTATATAAAATGACTTATAACTTTGCAGGCAAGACAAGTGAGAGATACTGTAGATTTAAAATAATATCATATCATGCAAGCAAAGCAAGAATTTGGTTCCAAATTTATGAATATGGAGCCTATTAAATCCATTTCAATTGATCTGTCAGTTAAATAAAAATAACTTACAGTGAGCCAGACTGAATGTATGCATAAAACTTTTTCATTAAAAAAGACTGATGAGAACGTAGTAATATCATGCTCAAAGCAACCATTTACATTGTTGTTATTTCTGTAGGTGGTCGTCTTTCCAAATTCAGATACCATAGATTGTACATTATTACGAAATTGGCACTGAGGATGAAAGTAGCAATACTTTGCCTCTACCAGGTACTAAAACTCACCTCATGCCCTGGTGTCTTCACTTAGCATGTTCACTTGTGTCCCCTAACCAGACATAGTTAATTGTCCAGAAGAGAGATTATCATACAACCTCACTCTGAACACTGAAAGGAATTTAAGTAAGAACTCAATAGATTATTTAAAAGGTTTTGTACAAGACTGTTTTTCAGAAATATAAACTGACTTCTGTAGTTTTATCCAGGTACAATAGCATTCTGTACTTGATTTGCTATTTTATATTTGGACACCATTTAAAGTAAGTTGTTCTACATAATGGTATGTGAGCACCTATAGACAGTATCCACAAGGGCTCCTGGAACCAAACCACAGCAGATATATAAGGCATACTGCATGGGTCTGCACACCTTCTAACAACTTCCCTCTATGACTTAGTCTTCCATCAGAATGACACTCTTTTATCCAGGAACTGGGGAAGAGGTAAAAAAAGAGTCATCTGCTTTATAGTTGTTTTGGAGGAAGAGGGAAGGGGACCTGGTTATTATTCCATCATGGGAGATGACCTCATTTCCCCTCTGGTTGCAGAACTACAGCCAGAAATTGTTGGGATGTCTTCTGCTTTGTCCTTGTCCAATAAACTGTCACGACAACATCCTTGATCAGGAACAGTATGAACTCTACAGAAGGAACATTATACTCCATGTGCCATAACACAGGATTATGAATATTATTTTTGACATCTTTTGAATTTTTGTCTTAGCTATTTTAAGTGTTAAGTATCTTTTTAAGTTATAGAGTGAGCTCTGGTCACTAATTCAACCAAAACAAACAAACAGGCTAAAGTTTAGGTTCTTGTAGGTTTTTTCGGGCTATAGGGCCATGTTCTAGAGGCATTTCTCCTGACGTTTCGTCTGCATCTATGGCAAGCATCCTCAGAGGTAGTAAGGTCTGTTGGAATTAGGACAGTGGGTTTATATATCTGTGGAATGGCTGGGGTGGGGCAAAGAGCTCTTCTCTGCTGGAGCTAGATGTGAATGTTTCAACTGACCACCTTCATTAGCATTTGAAGGCCTGGCTGAGCCTGGGAAAATCTTTTGTTGAGAGGTGTTAAGATGTGCCTGGTTGTTTCCTCTCTGCTGTTTTGCTGTTGTAATTTTAGAGTTTTTTTAATACTGGTAGCCAGATTTTGTTCATTTTCATGGTCGCTTGCTTTCTGTTGAAATTGTCCACATGCTTGTGGATTTCAATGGCTTCTCTGTGCAGTCTGACATGGTGGTTGTTGGTGTGGTCCAGCATTTCTGTGTTCTCAAATAATATGCTGTGTCCAGGCTGGTTCATCAGGTGCTCTGCTATGGCTGACTTCTCTGGTTGAAGTAGTCTGCAGTGCCTTTCATGTTCCTTGATTCGTGTTTGGGCGCTGCGTTTGGTGGTCTCTATGTAGACTTGGCCACAGCTGCATGGTATACGGTAGACTCCTGAAGAGGTGAGAGGATCCCTCTTGTCCTTTGCTGAACGTAGCATTTGTTGGATTTTCTTGGTGGGTTTGTAGATTGTTTGTTTGTTGTATTTCCTCATCAGCTTCCCTATGCGGTCAGTGGTTCCCTTGGTGAAGGCTAAAGTTTTTTGGGGAGAAGGCAAATGACAAATGACATGGCACTACTTACATTAATATAATTCAAATTTGCATAGTTTATAGTTGCTCTCTTTTTAAAAACCCATATGTTCTCAACAGAGACTTCTCAATTGCTGAAAATAACTCAATGAATGGCAGAATTGCAGAAAACACACTGCATTATTAGGAAAGCAAATTATTTCAGTTGCTAATAATGATGTGCTGTTCTTGCCTCTGGTACCCCTTAGAGTGGTCACCAGAATCTATGCAATTAATAGTGCATTGATATTTCCTGCATGTTCTTGTACTAATTAGAGGCTTCTGCAATGATACCATTACATATGAGAAGTGGTAGAGTTTTGAAGACAGTCCACAGTGCTGCTCCTTAATAAATTCAAGCTCCTTTTAAGCCCAGCTGCTGACTCTTTTCTGTTTCAGTTTTGCTTCTTATGAATTAGGTTGGTTGGGGTAAAGCTGCACTGAAGAGCTTCTGTGTTTGTGCCTTGACTTTTCTCTTTGTCACAAATTTGAAAATGGAGATGATTTTTAACCTTGTGAAGAGTTTCTGCTCAGTTTTGTGGGATGGTACACTGAGACAGTATTTGGCCAATCTGCTTGAACAAGCGACCCTAACCGTATGGCATTTTTGCTACTCATTATGAGAGATATCCATGACACTGGATAAGCAAAAGTCCTTTCTTCTTCAACGGTAATTGCTGTGAGTGAAATATTGAACAGGACGAGTCAACACCACTATGCTGGATTTTCCACTGCAGTGGTGTTTAGAAAGATCTTGACCAAAGCAAAAACTGAAACTGAAAATTCACCCATCAATGTACTCAGTCTGGTGACATATCACATAATGGACTTCATCATACACAATAAAATCAGTGTTTCTACACATTTAAGAATCGACAACCCACGGATCCCATCACATGATGCAAGTTTCAATTGTGGGTTCCAGATATTTTATCTTTTCTAAAGTGTGGGTTTTCCCCACGACTCCTAAGTTAATTGGCAATTGATTTCTTTTTCAATTACCCAGGTAGAGATGTGTAAAAAAGCCCAATTCAACAAGTAATGGGAATCCCCCTTTGCCCATTTGTAAATAAAACGATGATGTTGCCATGGAGGGAGGAGTTGAGATGGGCAATATTGCTTCCTTTCTTCCATCATTACCATTTTGGTACCAAGGAGGAAGGAATGGTAACAGATCTCTTTTAAAACATTAAATAAATAAATTTCACTTTTTAATTGAGACATATCTGTGTTTATAGTAAATGAAATTTGCCTTATACTTCAGGGGATTATTATATCATATTCACCTGTCTCTTGTGTGATGGCAAATCAAAATGCTAAATCTTACAGAAAGCAGAGAAAAGGATTGGGTGTGATGGAGGTAGGAGAATCTTTCATTTAATTTCAAAACGGGGCATGGCAATCTTAAGGGAAAACCAACAATCTCAAAAGTTTTATTTATTCCTTGGAATGAAGTCCTATGCCTAAGAGTCCTGTTTGTCTCTCCCCTACCCCCTGCTTCCCCCCTTTTTTGTGTGTAGACAGAGGCACTCTGGAGACCAGAATTCAGTTCCCTACTTAGCCATGAAAAGCCACTGGGTAACCCTGGGAGAACAACACATGCCCCCCCACCCCCCCAAAAAAACCATGACAGAGTCACCATAACTCAGAAACAGTTTGAGAACATGCTGCCATCATCAAAAAGATTTTGATGTCTTCAGTAGCCAGATATGTTTGATAAGGGATTCTGTTGAGGAATTTCAAACACAGTCATACAGAGTGGAATAGCCAAGTATATTTGTTCAACATGCATAGCTATGTAAAGACAAGGTGCAAGAATGAATGGCTTTGTTCCAACATTGTAAAAGATCATGCAATAGGATGCCTGTATATGTGAACTCTACCAAGTTTTCAACCTGATTTTTTTCCACATTTCCCTTATAGGTTTTGAGAAGTGGGGGGAAGAATTCCATGATTAGTATTACATCATTTTGATTCCAATGGATAAAAAATTGCTCTCTTTAACAGGAATAATTTTCTAAAGTGAAATTATCTTTCTTTGACCACTTTTATCTCTTCCAGAAAAGGAAAACCTGCAATTCCCACAAAAAAAAAATTAAAAGGAAAAGACTAAATATCACACAGTAAGAGCGATCAGAAAATAAGGGAAACCAGAGAGAGGGTTACAGGGAGCACAAGCACACACTGATTGTTTTCTGACTTGCACAGAATTTCAAATGAGCCCTTGACAGTCTTCTTTGAGACTGCCTTCTATAGCAGTAATGAAGAGCCACTGGATTCTTGCTAGTTACCTCTGTGGCTTAATGAAGAGGAAAGACAGAAATTGCATACTGCCATGCTGAATGACCTTACCTGATAAGACTGTTGTGCCTTTTATGCCATAGGTGACAAGGGCAGGCGGAATGCTGCAGCCTGTTTTCCTACACCTTAATGAGAAAAATGTACCCATTTGGCCACCAACTGTCTTCTCTCTTTCAAATGCAAGTCATTTTGAAGGCTCTTTGTCCTATTCTTCACTGTGGAAATCAAACAAAATCCTCCATGGAATATCCGATGGCTGGCAACATATTTATGTGCAAGTGCTAGGAAACAGATCTTCAAACAGGCCTATATGCAGCTTACTGTGATATATGCCATCTTTTTTCAATCCCTATTCTCCTGTCAGGTTCAGCAGTTGGCCATTTCTGAAGTCACAGTAGCATTGGCAATGTGTGGAACAGAACATTGTGACAATTTGAAGTGATGGTCTAGTTAGTCAAGCATCAGGAAAGAAGCAAATCATATAAGTTGGACAAAACTGCATGAGAAATCTATAGGCAGAAAGGAAAGAGACAAGAAAAAAGATGTGCAGAGGAGATTATCAGCTTCCATAGTATGATGTCTGCTTAGGCTTCCCTGTGGTTTCTTCCAGACTATGGAATACTATGCTGAGGGAGGGTAGGTCCATTCCTTCTCTGTTGTTCTTCCTCTAGCAGAGGGGAAAAAAGGAACGATTTATTGTTCACCTGTTTCTAACCATTGTAAACCCACTAAAAAAGCTTTATGATATCAATTAAGAAGTTAGAGGAGTAGATAAAAAACAAGAAATAACACTGAACATTTATTTATGTATTACTTACTTATTTATGTCATTTATATGCTGCCCTTCTCACCCCAAAGAGGACTCAGAGCAGCTTACAAGTTATTTGTACAAGTTATTAGATTGACTTACAAGTTATTAGATTGGTAGTATATAAAAATACTTGACTTGACAATGGTGGTCCATGCCCTAGTTACCTCTAGACTGGATTACTGTAATGCTCTCTACGTGGGGCAACCCTTGAAGACGGCCCGGAAACTACAACTTGTCCAACGTTCGGCAGCCAGATTAATAACTGGGGAGACTTACACGGAGCAGTCAACACCCCCCCCCCCCCCGTTTAAGGAGCTCCACTGGCTGCTGTTTATTTTCCGGTCCCAATTCAAGGTTGAGGTTATAACCTATAAAGCCCTAAACGATTTGGAACCCGCCTACCTTTGTGACCGTATCTCCCTCCATGTACCATCCCGGGCCCTCCAATCTTCTGGGGAGGCCCTTCTTCTGCCCCTGCCAGTCTCACAAGCTCACCTTGTAAGCACAAAGGAGAGAGCTTTTTCCTCGGTGGCTCCCCGACTCTGGAATTCACTATCTGGAGAAATTAGGGAAGCCCCTACCCTAGGAACTTTTAAAAAGAACCTCAAAACCTGGCTCTTCCATTGCACCTTTGGTGAACAGGTATTCAATCCCACATTATCCCTCATGTGTAATGCTCTGTCACTGGAGTATATATTTCCCCCCTTGTGGCCGGCCCATTGTCACTGTGTTTGTGTTTGTTGTAATTTTGTATTGTTGTATATCCCTATGTTTTATGTAATTATGATGTTGTTTATTGTTTATTGTTTGCATTTTCGGTTTGTGTTTGGTCATTCTTTATTGTAATTGTTTTTTGGGCTTGGCCCCATGTAAGCCGCTCCGAGTCCCCATTGGGGAGATGGTGGCAGGGTACAAATAAAGTTTATTATTTATTATAAAAATAAGTGCAAAGTGAAGGCACCCTCCCACTGCCAAAGTAGCCCAGGTCCATAGACCAGTCTTCCTAAGTTGTCATCAAAGATGGTGGGTGTTGAGTGAGCCACAATGCAGGACAGTTGCTATGGCCAAGGGGTAGGTATAAAGTGACTATAGGGAACCCAGCAACAATGGTAGATATTAGGGCTGGGCAATTCGTTTCGTTAATTCGTAATTCGTTAAAAAATTCGTTAATTTTTGAATTACGAAACGATTACAAAACTTATTTTTAAACCTGGAAGTGTTTTTAAATATCGAAACGGCAGGCGCCAAAAAATTTTGTATTTCCGTCCATTTCGGAAATACGTAAGATGGCCGCCTGGCTTGCTGGGAGCTCTCCTCTCTCGGCGCCGGCTGAGCAAGCGAGCGAGAGGGCGAGCGAGAGGGCGAGCGGCGAGCGAGAGGGCGAGGGCGAGCGGCGAGCGAGAGGGCGAGTGAGAGGGCGAGCGGCGAGCGAGAGGGCGAGGGTGAGCGGTGAGCGAGAGGGCAAGCGAGAGGGCGAGGGCGAGCGGCGAGCGAGAGGGCGAGTGAGAGGGCGAGCGAGAGGGAGAGCGAGAGGGCGAGAGGGAGGTCTCCTTCTCTTTCTTTCCTTTTCTCTTCTTTCTCTCTCTCTCACCTTTCGCAGGGGGGTTCTGAGCTCTCTTCCAAAGAAGGCTCACTTGCTTCCTCTTCTCTCTCTCTCTCTCTCTCTCTCTCTCAATTCGAGGCAGGAAACCCCTCCATCCTGCAGCTATCTACACTGCAGCCTGGATGAGGTTTGGCACCACATTGGCTCAATGCTATAGCATCCTGGGAGTTGTAGTTTGGCAGCCTGGGAAAAAGAGCCCCTCCTGGAAGGAACCCATCCTAGCGAGAGGGCGAGAGGGCGAGCGAGAGGGCGAGCGGCGAGCGAGCGGCGAGCGAGAGGGCCCGCCAGAGTGAGTGCCTGCCTTCCCTCAATAATAATTTCTCCTCCCTATTCTACTAAATTAATAATTAAATTTAAAAAATATTTTAAAAATATTGAAAAAAAAGGGCGCCATCTTTACAAAATGTTTTGTAAATATTTACGAAATTTCGTAAATACCGAACTTTTTTTTTGGAAAATTTTGTAATTATTTTAAATATCGAAACAAAAAAACACCCCAATTACAAATCGATTTTAGAAACAAATTTTTGCGTTGTTACCCAGGCCTAGTAGATATTGATAAGCCTCCAAAAAAACAGCCTCCACACACCACAATGGAGATTCACAAGAGCAGCAAGAGGTCATCTGAGCAATCAGGCACTAGGACAATACAGTGGATATGAATAATTACAGCCAAGAGCAGGAACAGCAATAGCAGATGTTGACCATGTTAGCTGAGACATGCAGGAGGCCTCCAGTAATAACGAAGCCTCTAATGAAGCCATCACCACCACTGATAAGTGGTGGTGGTGGCGATCTCCAGGGAGGAGGCAGGAGTGATGTGGCAGACTTTGGGATGGAAAAAAAACCCAGGAGTCACCGGTGCCAATGTCAGTGTGCCGGTGAGTTTTTCATAAAGCCTTATCAGTGTAATTTCAATAACAATGGCCGCACAATGGCTCCTGGCTTTTGACCTCTTACCGCTTAGGTCTTATAATTAAATGGGTTAAATAAGATAAAAGCACCCCTCAGAATATCAAAACTTAAGCCCTGAACCAGCTACAAATGTAAATGCTGGCTAATTTATCAGAATGATGAAGAGTGGCCACGGTGTTGGCGGCAAATGGGAGCAGGTCCCAGCATGGCTAGCAACAAAGGCCAGCTGTTGGCCCTGGGGGGAACAGGCATAGTCACTGTGATGGTGATTGATGGTGGCTCAAGATTTCGAGGCTATTGGGCTGTGAGACAGGGGCCTCAGACAATACTGGCAATAACAGTAACAGCCAAGCGATGATCGGCCCCAAAAATGTTTGAAGGTGGAGAAAGGCAGTTAGGAAGAAGACATGGGCCCTCTTAGACTGATCATCAATGATGGTGAGGTTGGTGATTGGCAAAGGCACTGATGGCAAGTTGTTGAATTGGTAAATAGAAAGAGGGAGCACAATCTAGATGTGATGTAATGGTTGCAGCAGCAGCACTCTACCTCTTTTGTCTCCTGATTTTCTTTTTCTCTTTTCTCACCAAGATCACGCCAAATTCAGCCCCTCAAGTTCTCCTCTGGGACACTGGTTGAATGAATAGGCTAAAAAGGTAGTTCTAGATGGGAGGATTAGCTCAGATTGATGGTTTCTTCTCGAGCTGTGGTAAGAGCCCTGTTACTTTTCTGCCATTTTGGTTCTATTTTCTCATTCATAAATTATTTGATAGGTAATTAGATACCAAATTAGTAGAATGAATAAGGTGGAATCCTGAGATGAAACTCCTCCAGGTAACCCCAAAACAAATGCAGTTCAACCATCTTTATCTGGATTGATGTCATAACATAAAAATAGGACCTTATTAATTGAGGTCCTGCAATGATGTAGCTATGAAAACATAGCTATATGCTTGTCTCCACAAAGCCTACCCTTGAAACCATGAAATGCTATAAAGGATTTTCTAAGCTGTTGAAGTGAAAGTGGGGTGATAACCTCTTCTGAGGCAACCCCTCGTAGAAAGCATTGCAGTAATCTATACGAGATGTAACCAGAGTATAGACCACTGTGGCCAAGTCAGACTTCCCAAGGTACGGGCACAGCCTAGTCTTACAATGCTTTAATCCTTTTCTTCAAGACTTTCACCCACAATCTCATCAGATTGTTCAATATCAAGTTTTGTGCCAGCAGCTTTTAAAATTCTATTTTATTTTTATTGGGGTGTGTTGTATTTATATATTTTTATCATTACCACTGTAGTTTAACTGCATGAAAAAACAGTTCTAAATGCATATTGTAAAGTGATTCCCGGTTTAATTATTTTTTAAAAAACTTTTGTACAATCCATTATTTTAACTGCATCTTGTTTTAACTCAAATTGTGACTCGTGTTGACAGAGATATGGGATAAAAACAAAATAAAATCCTTTTCTGCTCAGTTCTGGAAAGAAGAACAGTAATCTCTTAAGGAGCTGCGCTAGTGAATAGTGAGTCTGTGGGTACATCTAGACTGTAGAATTATCTCAGTTTCATATCACTTAAACTGCCATTGCTCAATGCTATGGAATCATGGAACTAGTAGTTTTACAAGATCTGCCCTGCCAAAGTGTTCTGCTACCTCACCAAACCACAAATCCCAGGTTTCTACAGTGCCGAGTTATGGAAGTTAAAGTAGTGTCAAATTGCATTCTAACTACAGTTTAGAATTATGTACCCTGTTCCTACCAAATCTAATTTCCTTGTCATAATCATTTGAATACATTGCTTTTACATGTTTAGTTTATTTCAAATATTGTTGCAAATGATTCTGTATTTCTAAAATCTGATGGCACATGACACAGCTGAGAAGATAATAGCACACAAATATTGATAGAAATTTTATCTTGACATCATTGACAAAAATCAATATGCATTTACTATAATACTGCAGCCATAATATTGCTGAATTGCTTTAAAGGAGGGGAAGAAATGACCCTCTTGTTGCTACTTATTTAAAATAAATGCCCATGTTGTTCAAAGCTTCTTCTTTTTTTCAAATTCATACTAGCGATTAACTACCCCACGTTCAGTGTGAGGGAGTTTTCATTATTAAAAAGGGCTTCATGCAAATTTAAAATTTCCATAAAGTCTTTCTAGTGTTCTTAGGTATAGAGTCACACTGAAGGGTGCTGAGTATGAATTTGCATATTGCAGATTATCGCAAAATGAGAGTGGTGCAATCAACGATTATATTAAAACTCTGCTATGCCTGCAGATTTGATATTGTCCTGTGGCTTCATTAAAGAGAAGGTAGCATATAAAAAAGGATGTTATGGTTTCCATCTGGCCTCATATACAGCCATAATAGTCTTTCTAATGAAGAAAATAAAAGAAAAACAAAATTCTGCCTGCAATCTACTTCATTTACTAATATGAAAATGTCTCATTAAACAAATGGCGACCAAGTACGAGTGTTTCACGACCTCTAGCAAATTAATGCTAAAAGGAAAAAAACCCACATGTGACTGTTTTGAGCTTCACACTGCCACTAACATGTCCTTTTAATAGGAGTGCTGGAAATGTTAGTTTTGCACTTTAAAATTAAGGACTTGCTTCCATTAAACAATACAAGGCTCATTACTTACTTAGTATCTTGTCAGCAACATTAGGGGCGGGCAACTCACTTACCACTGCATAATGCTTGGAATTATAGCAACAGCTATAAAACAGAACATGTTCATACTTTTATTTACAGGCTCTTTGCAAAGAGTTGTAGAAGCATGGCAGGCACAGATCCAAAACAATGGTTAGCAAGCATAGGGTTGTTTCGCTACAGTTCTTTCAATGCTATTTCTGTTGTATGAGCATGAATATTCCAGTCCAGAGTGCATTATTTCAGAAGCAGGTCACATTGGGTTTAAGACTTTTTAAGGAATACAATCTTAAAGTATTTCCCAATGCTTAAGGTAGCAATCGGATACTGTCTAGAATCATAGAGTCATAAAGATTTAAAGGATCACAGGGGCTTTGCTGACCAATGATGGAATAAGGAAACCAAGCCCAGAGAATTGGCTTGAAAAGAGGCACTTTATTTAACCTAGATCCCATTTGAATGGAATTGAATTAGGACTGAAGCAAGAGGAGGCATTCTAATGCAGTGAGGCAAGGCATCACTCTGTGGTTTCTTGTTCAGCTTTCCCCTGGTAAACCACTGGAGTCCCAAGGGCAACCAAATAACTGGTTGAACTAGTCTAACTATCCCAAGGAACCCTACCTCCATATTACAGGATTTAAGTTAAGGTAATCCCTCTCTCAGACTGACCCTAAGGGTTGTATCCCTCATTTCTAGGTCATAGCACCAAAAGAGTCAGTTCCACTGTATTGTGCATTTGAATCTAAAACATAACAGAGAGAGTGTGTCACGTAAATTATAGATGCAGGGGAAAAGATGGACCATGAACATTAAAAAAAAATATGCCAGAAAACTGATGCATTGCAGTTTGTAGGAAAATCCACCATGCACACAAAACAGAAAAGCAGATGTGTGCCAACATCTGAGTAGCAGATCAATTGATATATTGATCAGTCCCATACAAGGCTTCTTCAAGCTGACAAATAGAATAAAAACAGTCCTGTAAGCTTCCAGTTCTGAAAAACTTTGCACTTCAACTGTGAGCTGACCTGTTAGGTAGATATCTGAATAGAACTGGATCATGATCAGTTAAAGTAGTTTTAGGTTTAAGTTCAGTCACCTACATCAGTTCTCCAGTTTAAAATAGCACATACAGAGAAAACCAACAGTGACTTTAAATCCAGTTTTCTCACTGGGCTTGGTGCTCAAATCCCATTATATCAAGTGTCATTATGTAAAATGATAAAATCATAGCATTGCTTTTGGAATTTATTTTTGGTGGGGGGATATTTTCAAGTTGTGGGTGGTTTAATCCATGACAACACATGCACCAGTTTCCTTGTGCAGTCTTAAACCTAGTCAGTGGCTCATTGGACAAGGAAAGTGCAAACATTACTGAATGTGAACATTTGGATGTGCTGTCACGCCTCGGGGCTATAACTCTTAGTGAAAGAGGCATGGATGTGGCATCTTTCCCCAGGGGATTGCTTCTTGCCCTCCTTTAGGAAACTGGAACTGCCAAAGACCAAAACACAACAGATAACTCGAAATGGTATTTATTGTTCACAATGAGTTATCTTTCTCAGGCTTGATGTTTCAACAGGGATAAAGGAAATATACTTTACAATCTCTGAAGTCCAAGGAGTTTGCAGCTGAGACGCCTTTCCTGTTTCCTCCTTCCTCAATGGCTGTGAATATCGGAATAAACACAACCCCAGTCCAATGGCCTATGTTGAAGGGACAAGACCTTCCTCTGGTGCCAAAAGAACTGGTTTGAAGGCGCTTGGGTCTCCTCAATGTTGTCCAGAATGATCTGGACATAAAGCATGAGTCCCAAGGGTAAAAATCCTTAGAATTGGTGCTGAGAGGTAATTTAATCAGGGTCTTTTAGAGCCAAGTCTCTTACTCACGTCTATCTGATAGAAACTTTGATGGCAGAATGAAAGAAAGGAAGCACTCCCCTCCTCCAGGAAGAGGTGGAGCTAAACAATGAGCTTGAGAAAGCAATTCAACTGGTTTTGTTGTTGTTGTTGTTGTTGTTGTTTTGTCGTGTCAGGAGCAAGTCGCTTCTGGTGTGAGAGAATTGGCCGTCTGCAAGGACGTTGCTCAGGGGATGCCTGGATGATTTGATGTTTTTATCATCCTTGTGGGAGGCTTCTCTCATGTCCCCGCACGAGGAGCTGGAGCTCATAGAGGGAGCTCATCTGCCTCTCCCCGGATTCGAACCTGCGACCTGTCGGTCTTCAGTCCTGCCGGCACAGGGGCTTAACCCACTGTGCCACAGGGGTCTCCAATTCAACTTGTGCAAACAACATTGATTGACAGCTATAAATAACCAATCAATCCAACTGTACATAAGCATGGTAAAAAGGCAGGATTAAGCATGATACAACAGTTTAAATCTTGCAACTAATAGTTCTACACATAGGTGGCACCACTCACGCCGTCACATTGGATGTATAATACATCAAAACTGTTTATTTTTATGATTCAACAAGTATATATTGAAGGCAATTATACTTATTTAATCATATTTCCCTACAGGAGAAAATGGATGGAATGATGATGGTGTGTAGAGCATTTTTTCCACCAGCTTAAAATTTCCAGTAGAGCTTTGAAAAACCTGAGCAAGTCTGTTGATAACATAATCACTTGGACCTTTCTTATTCATATGGCCATCAAAAGCCAAAGCTAATGTGATGCTGCAATGAAACACATTACAATGATTCAATGGAATAAGCCGTGTCTCTCTCCTCACCTGTCTGTGTCACTTCTGCATTATGATAGGATATGTTAGCAGAGAGTGCATCACATCTAGGAAATCATTGAGGTCTGTCTTCTGAGATGGCCAGCCACTCCATGTCCTTTCCCTGTTGAAGTCCATTTTTCCTCCGCTTTCCTCCTCCTCAAAATGCATTCTGGGCTTCATTTCCATGTGCTGCAGAAATTGAGTCCCACAGAGTCCCACTGGAAGTGCCCTTATGTCACATGGAAAGTGCATGGAAATGGAGCCCAAAATCTGTGGGATGAAGTCCGAAAACTATGGAGGCCCAGAGCCAAATCAGGATGCATATTTGAATCTAATAATCTTAGTCTAATTACCTCACTTGAAGAGAATGAGATGGAGAAAGGAAAGCCATGAAAATTATCTTGTGTTCCTTTGAAGAAATTAAGAATATAAAATAAAGAAATACATCTGTAATATTCTATGATTCTATGTAGAAAAGGGTGCCTGAAAAATGGCTTGAATGGCTGGGGCTATGTAACACAGCCCATTCAGGAAAGAACAACATGAAATGACTTGAAACACATGTAAACACATTCTAGGAGAAATTTCTAATTATGTGAATGGGGCCACATTCCATTGATGATGAAAAATAAAAGCCAAGCTTTTACAGTGGGAGAGGATTTAAAAATCCTTAAAAGAGCTTCTCCCTTTCTACACAGAATTTGGCAAGATGCTATTTTCTATGTAAAGGCAGTTCATTTTTAAAAAAGTAAAATGGGTTACTAAACTATTGATGAGCAGGCTGTTTTCTAAATAAATTCATGAGAAATGGGAGGCAGAGCTTGAGGAGATAATTACAAAACCATGATGAGGGACAGAAAGCTGCCTGCATTTCCTACTACAATCACTTCTTTATTGGAAACTAGGGGCTTGGCGCAGTCCCCCCCCCCCCCCATTTTCACCAAGTGAATTATGTTGGAAAAAAAGAAAAATATTGGAATTTATGAGGCAAGGCAGAGAAGCTCTGTAAAGATTTCTTTAAGAATTATTCTCTGTAAGAGAATAAATAAATCTCACTCCTATTATTCTCATAATCTCTGGGGAGGCTTCATAATCTTCCTGTAATTTCTTTGCATTGTTTTCCTTTTCAACACTTCTGTGCATTTGCACACTTCATGCTCAAGAATCAGGGGATATTCATTTGGAACATGAATTGCTGTAGACACCAAAAATGGCAGGAGCTCCCATGCTAGTTCCCATAAAGTTGTAAAATCCTCTTAATAGTCAAGAATCTCACCCTCGGGCAGTGCTTGAACAGTAAACATTTAACAAAGACAATTCCCACCTTGTCTTTTCCCCTCCCAGTATGTCATCTGATTCATTTTATTGTTTGTTTCAGTCAATTTTATACTATCATCTCCCTTCACACTGCACTAGTCAAGAATCCGTGTTCTAATCAAAATACCCAACTTCTGGGAATAAGCTTAATCGCTTATAGGAATCCATATGGGATATGTATGTGCTTTATACATCCATGTACAGCAAGGATGTTTGTGGCGCTCTAGGGATGTTTTCCTTTGGCCACAGCTCTTTTATTATTGCCTTCTATCTTCTTTTACATATGGGAATAGCGGCAGCTGGCAAGCTACAGCAGCTGGCATAGTTGGTACTCAAGGATCAAAAGAACCAGAGCGCATGAGAAAAACAATTCCTCCTTCTATCTGAAGCATCAAAGTTGTGCCACAACTGGGGGGGGGGGGGGGGGAGAGGAGAGAGAGAAGAAATGAAATACACTTGCTCTTAAAGGGGGAAGAGCCACATTTGCTTACACTTTGCCTGTTACTGTACAGGTGCCAGTTTGTGGGCTTTCATCTCTGTTTCTCACTTAACTTTGGAGCATATCTTGAATAAGCCACCACTGATACTTTTTTTGTGTACAAATAACTCTTAGCATGTTACCATTCCCCTTTCAATTCTGTTCTAAATGGCGATGAGTTCTACCATGACTTTATGTAGTCTGGGCCTAATATAGCATTTTCTCTCTTGACTAAATGATATCAGAATGGAGGCCATTGCCTTCCAACTTCTAGGAATATCATTTTAGTCTCATCAGTGAATGGTGTAGAAAGCCACTGCAGACCCAAGCAAAGGGCCTTATTAGTTCCTGATGACAGTTTTACACGCAGGAGAATAGAGTTTATATTGTGAGTTGGATGCCAATTTATCATGTCCATTTCACACTATATTGTTCTAGTGGTATGATTTGACATCCCAGTGGAATCTTGGAGTTTATACACTAGTGAGCCCTGAAGCTATGTGGTTAAGAATTCATGATGTTTCTTCCTAAACCACAAAGCCCAGGATTCCATAGGCAGCAAGCAAGACAGTTGAAATTGTAATGTTATAACAATGGAATATGAAAGAGCTCAAAATCTTGTATTTTTGAACCAAGACTGAATTGTCCTTTAAAATCCATACATCTCAAATTTCTGCAGTGAAATTCTTCAATAAATCTGAATGAAAAAATTCCTGGCTTGTTTTTTTCCCCTCTAAAGTTATATTTAATCAGATGTCATTCAGACTGTCAATCCTTTTGGATTGGAGCTTGTCATTCTGTCCACACAGACCTCAAAGTTCAGGGCTTCTCTGGGGTTTTCCCACAACTCTGGAGCATTTTCCAACTTCGCTTAATGTAGGGCTAAACCAGGTTTACCTCACGTTAAGGATTGGAAGTCCCTGAATGTTGTCTAGATATTTTTCTGGTCCATTTTGGGGTAAATGACTAGTGTAAGTAAGCCACTGAAAATTAGTCCCACGAGGACCAAAGCTCTGGAAATAGGATGCTGTATTTTGTGAACTTTTGATATGGCACAACAGCCTCTGCCCCTTGAGGAACTTGATTTTTTAAATCCACTGTTAGCAATTCCTTTTGTTAAACCCTTGTGCTGGCAGGACTGAAGACTGACAGGTTGGAGGTTCTAATCCAGGGAGAATGCAGATGAGCTCCTTCTGTCAGCTCCAGCTCCCCATGCAGGGACATGAGACAAGCCTCCCACAAGGATGGTAAAACATCAAAACATCTGGCCATCCCCTGGGCAACGTCCTTGCAGATGGCCAATTCTCTCACACCAGAAACGACTTGCAGTTTCCCTTGCCATTCCTGACATGAATTTTTTTTTGGAGATGTCTTTTAAGTATCAATGAAAATTTGTCTTTCAATCTTTTCAATTATAGGAGGTTGGGCATTGCCATTTCAAACAGAGGTTTAAGCTGACTTATAATGCCTCTCTTGAAAGAGAGCATACTTGAAAGAGCATACTGTATTCTCCTTGCCATTTTTATGGTTTTACTCTGGAATTCTTTTGCTCATATTATACAGCACTTTGAAAACTTTACTTAATCTAAATGTGCAAACAGACAATTAAAATGGAAACTGGATAAACACCTTCTCCTAAAAGCCTATTGATTGAAGTTCTTCCATTAGTGCTACTTTTGTAAGAAATTTGGCCATAGCTTGGAGGGAAATGATGGCAATTTAAATCGCAAAGGGTTCCATGCCCTCTTTCAGCTCCAAATTGTCTCAAATTGTCTCAAATTGTCTGAAATTTGAGTCTCACTCAGAGGCCAGAAATATGCACTGAAATCTCAGATGGTGCACAATGCAGCCTCTGAATCACTTAGTTAAACTTGTATTGTTTGGCATAATTTTCATTTAAAGGCCAGTAGAGGTCTTCTGGCCTGCTGGTTTTGTGTTACAATTTTCTCTTTTAGCTGTGCAGCTAATGAATTTTTACGTACTCATGTCAAAGAGTTTCCCAAGGTCCTCTATTATTCATTTACATTAAGCGGCATGCACTTGCACTTTAATTGTAGAGCATTAAATTGCAGGTTGATGCAAACACTTTCTGTTTCCTTTTCTTTGCCTTTATAGTCAATGCTCCTCTGTTCTAATGACTTCAGTGGAACAAGCATAAACAAATATGTGAAGGGGGCTGTTTCTTTACTGTTTTGTTCCTGCATATGACTCTGGGTCCATCCAGACAGGGCCCAAAATGCATGAGCTCTCACTCTTTTACTAGAGACACCCAAATGACGCTTTTGGTAAAAGCAAATTAATTTGAGACAAAGCAGGAAAATCCTGCTTTATCCTGAATTACTTAGATAGCCCTTTAGATCCAGGTCTTCCTGTACGGCCTAGTTCTAATATGCTATTGGCCATGTGGGGACTGACCCATGGGTAGTCTCATGACTAGTCCAGGGTCAGTCCCCACACCTGTCTTGCACCTTTTGGGCTCCTGAAGCCCAAAGGTGTGAGATGACATCGACCTTCTTTCCACCCCCCAAACTAAAAAAATTAAGAAAACCTTCCCGGGCCACCATTAGGCCTCTTCTGAGCTTCCTGGAACATACCAATGATGTGCCAGGAAGCTGGGGGGGGGGATCACTCCTCCCCCCTGCCTCCTTGTGCATCATTGGTACATTCCAGGAAGCTCCAGAGAGACTTAATGGTGGCCTGGACTTAAACCTGCACCCAAGTGGGCTTCTTATACTTGCTTTGGTGTGTGTTTAAGTTAAGTCTGGAAGTGCCCTCTGTCAATATATTACAATATCTACCTAAATGTGTGCTATTAAATATTTTCCACCCTCTTCCTCAGAGGCAATGAAATACAGCCAGAATCTAGTTGGTGTCTTATGCATACATAGATTCTAGGGCTGGGCGGTTTAGTTTTGTTAATTCATAATTTGTTAAAAATTCATTATTTTTTGTTAACGAAGCGATAACGAACCATTCTGGAGCAGCTTAAAAACGAAACAAATTTTTCAATTCGTTTCGTAAATGCTTCGTATTTAGTTATGTATTCGTTTCGTTATTGGTTTGAGGTCATTTCGTTATTATTTCCGCATGTCTGGGGCAAGTTTTATAGTTGTTTTTTGTTTAATTAGTGAAAAAAAATTATAATATCACACCAACAGTCAACAACAGAGAGAGAGGGAAGCTTCAGAAGTTCCCCCTGTCCCATTTGGAGGTTTTTTAGCGTATTGATCGGTCGCGTCCGCCATTAACGAATCGATTCGTTATTGTTTCGTTATTGTTTCGTCATTGTTTTGTAATTTTTTTACCATTTACGAAATTTCGTAAATATCTAACTTTTTTTTTAAAAAAATCGGAATTCTTTTAAATATCGAAACGCAAAAAACCCCAAAAAACGAATCGATTTTAGAAACAAATTTTTCCATTGTTACCCAGGCCTAATAGATACCCCCAAAGAAGTTGTTGAGATTAACTTCACAATTCAGCAGCAGATCAGTTGCACAACTTCAGCGCTTTCCAGTAGCTTCTTCCTGCACAGTATTTTCAGTCAACTGCTCCCACAGCCTGCAGTCACTCTGGAACCTTTTACAGACACTTGAGCACATGCCCGGCCACTGTCAATTTTACCATTGTCTTTCCCCCAGTCTAGATGACATTACAAACTTACCACAGCATACAGTTATATCTTGTCTTAGTAGACAGGTTCTTTTATTCAATTACATGTAGCCTTCGACGAACAACATCACAGCACAAGGAGAAATATACACTGTACATGACTTCCTTATATACAAATCATTTACACATAGCAATCTCTGATTGGTTCCCAACTCATTGACTTAACCCAGACCCAGGATTACATCATTCACAATCACCTGGACTAGGCCAGAACACATTCCCCAAATGAAGTTCCTATATACAGTTAATGCATGACTCAGTATTTCCAATAGAAGCCCATTAGCAGTGCATGGCTCGGCTATATTACATTACAATACATTGTAAAACCTGACAGAAGTCATTGTATATTTGTGTCTGATGAGTGATGTCTGTTTTGCATTGAAGATTATAATAGTGGAGCTGCATATGTTCTGCATGCACATAGAGCTGTGGAACAATTGAGTTGTGCATTCAGTTGCCCCTTTCGGTATGTGTTAAGTTGTACAATATTCATTCGAAATAGGGGCTACAAAGTGTAATATGTTGAGAATTGCACATACTAATTGATGTTACTATACACTTCCAATGTGCTATCTCAACCAGTATTTTTAGAAAACCTTATTATTATCCCTAATAAGAAAAATGAAAGCACTAATAACCAGAGAAGTTGATTAGTTAAAATATGTATTTCAGTTATCTAGAAACCTCTGTCTGTCTGTCTGTCTCTCTCTCTCTGTGTATCTATATACATCTAATTCTATGCAATCATATTTAATTTAGGAAACCATATTTAGGTAATCATATATAATTTAGGAATGTTAAAATGTTTGGTTATGTCTTAATTTTTGACTCTGTTGAGGAGATTTAGATACCACTTATCTTATTTGGTTGTTTTAACTCTATCATTTGCTGATAAATCCTTAAAAATAATTGGCTCAGACAAGTAGGTAAGTATTGGGCTAGGCAGGCGAACTTTATTCTCGGGATGCATTTTAGCCTGTCACTGATACCAATAATGAGCTTCTATTGCTGAATCATGATCCATATCTCTTGGGATTTGCTAAAGATTTACTATAAATCCTGTCCATGCTCTTACTTTTACATTTGATTTGTTTGTATTTCTACTTGATCTCTTTTGCTTTTGCACAAAACAATTGTAGCTGTTTTTAGCATAGTACCACCATTACATCTAGCCATAAGGGACCTCAGGTTGATATCTAGGAGCTCATCACATGAGGAATTTTTAGTGTCCTAGGACACTTCTGCCCCAGTTGAGTGATGGAGCCCTTGCTGTGCATCACATGACATAGCCTTACTTATTGTGGGACTCCATTGCTCAACTGGAGTGGCAGCATAATATGATGCTGTGCCACCAACATGGGAGCCTCCCTATGTCCCATTTGGAATAAGGGGGCTACCTCAGGGATAAGCCACACAGTGATATTTCCTTATATGTGATAGGGAAGCATTTCTGATGGCTGGGCAGGGTGTGGGGTGCCAGAATTGCCCCACTGCCAATTTATCATGGAGACTGGCTAATTGGCATGGGAGACCTCATTGATGTGATGAGGTCCTAGTCTTCTTACAACTCATTGGTTAGAGAACAGTCTATCAGAAGGGCTTCCCAGTGCATAGAATCTTATGGTTTGGCACTTTCAGCCTTGATTGAATAGCTGGGGCTATATAACATAACCAATATGAGAAAGAACAATCAGACAAATTAATCTCTTTTTTTCAGGAAAAGGGAAGTGGAAAGAACTAAAAACATATTCATCTATTCCTTTCCCAAGATGGTTAATTTGCATTATGAGTGGTCTTCTAAACATTTAAGGATACTGAAACACTACCTTTGCTAGCTCACAACCCATAGGTCAGCATACCAACAAACATCATATCTATGTTTATCAGAGCTGTGAGACCTTCATTTTGTTGCCTGTTTTTCACTAAGATGTGTGGGGTATCAGGATGCAGAAGATTATTAATTTTCCTGCTTCCCATTTTCTCCTTCCAATGATTTCAGCAGAGACTTGTGGCTTCTGTGTCAGTAGGAGCTATCTGGTACTGAAACCTTTGCTTGAGAGTAGGTTCATCATTGTGTTGTTGAAGGTTTTCATGACCAGAATCATTGAGCTGCTGTGAGTTTTCCAGGCTGTATGGCCATGTTCCAGAAGCGTTCTCTCCTGATGTTTCATCTACATCTATGCCAGGCATTCTCAGAGGTTGTAAGGTCTGTTGGAAACTACGCAAATGAGGTTTATATATCTGTGGAATGTCCAGGGTGGGTGAAAGAACTCTTGTCTGTGTGAGGCAAGTGTGAATTAACCACCTTGATTAACATTGAATGGCCCTGCAGCTTCAAAGCCTCGCTGCTTCCTGCCTGGGGTAATCTTTTGTTGGGAGGTGTTAACTGGCCTTGATTGTTTCATGTATGGAATTCCCTAGTTTTCTGAGTTTTGCTCTTTATTTACTATCCTGATTTTAGAGGGTTTTTTTAATACTAGTATTGTTCATTTTCATGGTTTCCTCCTTTCTGTTGAAATTTTCCAAACGCTTTGTGGATTTCAATGGCTTCTCTGTGTAGTCTGACATGGTGATTGTTAAAGTAGTCAACCTTTAACAAATAATATGCTGTATCCAGGTTGGTTCATCAAATGCTCTGCTATGGCTGACTTCTTTGGTTGAATTAGTCTGCATGACCATACAGTCTTAAAAACTCACAGCAACCTAGGTTCATCATGCTTGAGGGTTCATTCAAAATTCAGCCCAAAGCAGATTCATTGGTCCATTGTTCCATCAATCATGGCAAGGCTCAGAAGCAGATGAAAGACTCTCCCTCTATCTGAACTGCATTGGAGGAGGAGAAGAAAAGGCAGTATCTACTGGACCTAACCTCCCCTCAAACTGCTATCCCATTTTAATTTTTTTGTCATGTCTTAATTAGATTGCCAGCTGAAATGCAGAAAACTGTTTTCTTATATTTCTAAATTACCATGTAAGGCTAAGGCATTATATAAATAAATGATAAAAATACAAATAAAATAGAGAACTGCCTCAGTTGTAATTTTGTATGCAAATATGCTACTAAAGAGTCATAACAGCAAAGCTTAAATATTAATTTCCTTCTCTAATGATTCAGTTTTCTTTACTTACTAATGTTCTTCTCTCTTCCTCACTCTCTATCCTTTTCTCAAGATCTCTTCATCTATGTCATTTTCCACTAAAAAAACATTTAATGTTTACAATATATTGTATGAAGTTTGCTTTCATGGATGCTCCATGAAAAAAACGTCATAATTTGATGCAGTGGTCTAATAATCTATAAATAAATTGGTCTGTGTGGTTAGTCAGTAATGAATAAAATGCATTTAGCATCTTCATATAGGGGCATTTTGTTTCTGCACATATCCTACCTTGAGAGCTGGAAATAACCCATTTACTCTATTTTAGTCTACTCCATCTGCAAGAACTCCTCCTAATTAATTTTCTAGTAAGATATTGTACTATACAAACTGTACAGTCTGCGCGAACCAATTGTACAGGTGTGGATGATTATGGAGGGAATTAATCTCAGGCCTCAATTGTGTATAAGAATATATTATGGTACGACAAGAAGAAGATCGAAAAGGATTTTGGAAACCACTTCGTTAGGTCATCAATAATTAGAATTTGGGAAAAATACAAAAATAAAATCTACCAAAAGACTCCATTATGGATATCCCCGTTAGAGGCTACTCAAAGAAGAGAACTAGGATGGGAAAAATGGCCCAAATACAAAGAAATACTAAAGAAAGATAGAGAAGGTTTTAAACTAAAATCATTAGAAGAAGTCAGAGAATTATACGAGGAAATCTCGTGGTACCAACACAGACAGTTGAATGAGGCATTCAACAAAGACAAGAAAGGAGGATTTGAAACCAGAGAAGGATTTTGGGAAAGGATTATGGCAACAGAAAAGAAAGGAATAACAAAACTATACAAAATCCTTCTAAATTGGAAAACAGAAAAAAAATGGAACAAACAGCTACCTAATAAAATGGACAGATAACCATTTAACCATTTATTGCAATATCGGAATGGGAAAAAACATGGAAGATAAAACTGAAATGGACCAACTCCTACAGTTTAAGAGAAAACTGGATCAAAATGCTATACCAGTGGTATCTAACACCAAGCAAACTGGCAAAATTCTACAAAAACGTAACTGAAAAGTGCTGGAAATGTAAAGACAACAAAGGCACCTTTTTCCATCTCTGGTGGACCTGCAAGAAAGTAAAAAAATTCTGGCAGGAAATACATGATACAACGACAAAAATACTAGCACTAAGAACGGAGAAAAAGGCAGAATACTACTTGCTAGGAATTCTTGATTTCGAAATAGAAGAAAATAAAGATAAACTCTTTTTTCACATGGCGACTGCCGCGAGACTAGTGCTGGCAAGTAAGTGGAAAAACGAGGACGTCCCAACGATAGATGACTGGAGACTTAAGCTGATGGACATAATGAATATGGACACTCTGACACAGCATTTAATATCTAAACAGACGATAAGAAGCAAGACAACAGACTGGTCTCCTATAAGGAAATATTTAGAAGGAAGGTGAGAAAGAACGAGGAAAGGCAAAGAGAATAAGAAGAATGAAGAGACACGCAGAAAGAACACACAAATACTAACCAATCAACGGGGGTAAATAATGAATCAGAGGGAAAATATATTTATTAAGATTATTCTAACACACTCCACGTCCCACTTCCTTCATCACCTACTACCCTCCCCCTTTTACTTCTCCCGATGAGATAGGGATACCCTTACTGTTCACTCTCACTCCCCTACCCCATCCCAGAGACAGTCTCCCCCATCCCCCTCCTTCCCTCTCCCTCCTATCCTGCCCCTCCCAATTTTTAGCAATTTAGTATGTCAATGATTAACATCTTACTGATGTACTGTCATAAAAAACCTCAATAAAAATACTTTAAAAAAAAGAATATATTATAGAGGAGGCCAATTATTACTTGTAAATTAAGGTAACTGCCACCAACGTGAGGTATTTGAGGTACCACTGATGAGATCTGGCTCTACAGATGCAGATTAATTGAGATGAGATGGTCTTCAACAAAAGATAACAAGTTTATTGTGTACAAAGCGTATGGTTGCAGGCTGTTAAATAACTTATAGAACTCTGAATAACACTTGGTTTGTAATACAGTCCAATCTTCCAAATAACACAGCTCGTGGCTAACTTTTACTGAGGTGGAGCTCTTTAGTGAACAATGTTTCCTACTATGAATAGCCTTCTAATTTGATCCTTCCTTGATCAAATCTCTGATCTCTAGTCCTTCCTTGACTAGGGATCTTAACAAGCTTCCTTTAGTCTTCCTTGATTAAAAAAACTGGCCAGGTTTCTATCTTCAGCCCTTCTAGACTGGAAAAACCTCCAGCTGCTCACACACACCTCTCTCCCAGGCTTTTCAAGCCTCCACACTCCCGCTGCCCCTTTTCCAAAGATGCACATAACTTTTCCTGCTTGGCTCCACCCACTTCTCACTCTCCTGAGATAGCCTGCCCGGTCTCCTTGGCAACGCTCACTGTGGATTCAAACCAGATAACTCTAGTTTTAGCTACTGTTGCAAACACAAATATATACTCTAACAGTTAAACACATACATAGTATCAATGACTTCTGCACAAAACTATATGAAGAAAATGGCATTAGAAGACCATCAAACTAAAGTGCTTAACTAATTAAAGTCTATAAGCCCAAATCACATTGAAAATAACATTGAACTTGTTTGTTTCTTTTAATTTATATCCTGTGTTTCTACCCAATGGAATTTAAGGTAGCTTGCAATGTAAGTTTAAAAATGGGACAGTTGAAACAATATGTTAAATAGTTAAGAAAGTATATGCTACTTTTAAGTCATTGGCTTAAAAAATAGAAACACATGATATATGTAAATTAAAAACAGCACACCAAATTTCATGTTATTTATTTATTTATTTACTTCATTTGTATACCGCCATTCTCAGCCCTAAGGTGACTCATAGAGGTTTACAACAAGCAAAAACAAGGCGAACAATCAAGGCAAAAATGCAATGCAGCATCAACAAAGTACTTAAAAACAGTTAACACAGAAAGAAATTAAACAATTTAACAGTAATAAACATTCAGTGGCGTCTCATAACTAGAATCATGATCCAAACTCGTCAGTCGTAGTTCCATTTCCTGAAATTCATTGCACTGCTTATTCAAACGCCTGTTCAAATAACCAGGTTTTCACTTTCCTCCGGAATACCATTAATGAGGGGGCCAATCTGATGTGTGTGGGAAGGGCGTTCCACAGCCGAGGGGCCACCACCGAGAAGGCCCTGTCTCTCGTCCCTGCCAGCCGCGCCTGTGTTGCAGACGGGATCGAGAGCAGGGCCTCCCCGGAAGATCTCAAAGTCCTAGTGGGTTCGTAGGTGGAGATGTGATCGGATAGGTAACTTGGGCCAGAACCGTTTAGGGCTTTATAGGCCAAAGCCAGCACTTTGAATTGGGCCTGGTAGCAAATTGGTAGGCAATGGAGCTGGCGCAACAGAGGGGTTGTATGCTCCCTGTGTGCCGCCCCTGTTAGTATCATGGTTGCTACACGCTGGACCAATTGAAGCTTCCGAGCCGTTCCCTACTCTACATCTATAGGTCTATTTAAATTGGAACAAGGTTTTTGCCTGCCGGTGCAGGGACAGCAGAAAGGGGGCAAATTAAACCTCCCTTAAGACAGGTTGCATAACTTAGGAGCAGCCACCAAGAAGGCTCTCCTTCTTCTGCTTTCACCAGGCAAACTTGTGAAGTTTGTGAGACTGAGAAAAAGCTTCCTTCAAAGATTGTAAGACACAGGCAGAGTCATGCTTTTAGATAGTCTGAATCAAATCTGTACAGGACTTTATAGATACTTTGAATTGTGCGTGGAAATGGAGCAGCAACTAGTGAACCTTTCTTTGAAAGGGGAGTTTTATGTTTCTTGTAGTCAGCCCGATTGAACAATCTAGACACAGCATTCAGGACCTGCTAAAGTTTCCAAAGGCAATTCCACATAGACTGCATTACAGTAATATAACTAGGATATAATAAAGACATGCATGGAAAGCTGTCTTCTTAAGAAAAATGTGCATAACTGGATCACTAGCATTTATTTTAGAAATAACCTCCTGCCCATTGCTGAAACCTAGACCTCCAGATTCAGGGATGGGTACGCCTAAGCTGTGAACCAGAGGTTTCAGGGAGAGTGTAATCTGTGTAATAACACAGTTTGAATCCCTATTCTCAGATCTGACTTTCAAATTACCAAGAGCATCTCTATCCTGTCTAAATAAAGCTTCAATTTCATTGACAAATTGACTGACAATAGACGCTGTTTAGGCCTGAAACTAAAACACTGTAGAGTGGAAAACAACCTTCATCAAGATAGACAACATCTCCATGAAGACCCACCTGGAGATAGATAGAAAGAATAGTTAGAGTTGAGTGACACCAAATGCCAAATTTCCAGACAACTTATACAGTTGTTTCATATATTTATATTAAACATCATATGAATCAGAACTGAATGCTGATAGACCCCACAAGTCAAAGTGTCAAACTGGAGTACCTCACCAACAACTTCAGAGTAGATGCCTCAAAGAAGGACTGAATTCACTGTGAAACTGTGCCTCCTAAAATCCTTCCACACAGCCCTATATCCCAGAATATCATGCAGAAAATCCCACAATGTCTGCTTTGAACTGGGTTATCTGAGTCCACACTCAGATAACGTAGGGTTTTCTGCCTTGATATTCTGGGATATAGGGCTGTTTGGAAGGGCCCCCAGTTTCATACTAGTGAGACAGCCCAGAAGGATACAACGGTATTGAAAACCATTGAGATTCACAACAGAGCCAACAAGGACAAACTCTTCTATCAAATTCATAGCACCAAGTTAATTAAAGTTATCTCTGTCTCATAACCTGCCCTGAAGCCTCATTGAAAAGGTTCTAGATAATTTATTTCACCTAGGAGCTTTTGGACCTGGAAAGCCACAAGATGTTCCAGTAAAATCTTTTCATATCATAGCCTGCATATTTGGAAAGCACTCATGTAAGTAAGTATGCTCAGAACACCAACATTAGTTCCCCAGTGAGACTTGCTTACATTAGCTACTGAGGTATTTCTTTTTAAAATAAGAGTCCATGATGCAGAGTAGAAGGCTATACTGTGTACTTGAAAGTACATCTTACTGATCTTGGCATTCATGGTACTACAGCCTTAAGTTCTTCTCACTTTCTCTGGATGTGTCTTATAAATTTGTAATGGCTCCTCCAGATCAGTTCCATGTGAACATTTGATTAATTCTTTAGAAGCAAGGTAATTGGCAATGAGTAATTTAAAAAAATGGTTTTGAAAAAGATAAAAAGCACAATGCAATTCACACTCATGCAGGATAAATGAAAGAAATCTTGCACTCATTTCTCTCTGTCTTTTGTTTCTCTTTTAGAGGTTTTAGTTGTGGGACTGAGAAATGGTGCAATAACTCTTCTGGAAATGTATGTCAGGACTGCAAGATTATCTGTGTCCTCAAACTGCCTAATGTCTACTTTCTGGGCATGTAGCATCACTCTCGAACTGTCTTGCAAGGGTGTTCAACGCTAGTTGAAGATGACCTCTTTATTTTTCATTTGTCAATAATTTGCCAATAGCTTAGCATGCATCTGCTTAATGAGAAGTTTCAAGAAGAGCTAAATTGCCAGATGGCCAGTTTGCTTAAAAGCTGTTTTTGTCTGATTAAGGCCAAGGACGGCTGGCAAAACAAAGGAGAGGATTGTTGACACCAAATGAACAGGCAGATGCCAGACAAGAAAGATGAGACCCTATCTCTGAAACATGGGTCAAGCTATGGAACAACCAGCACAGAAACAATAGGAATGCAAAATAATGGCACCATTTTAAAAGTCTTTGTTTTGAGATTATATAGAATTGACAGCTTCATTTTTCTGATCCACTTGGGCATTTGTGCAAATGACCTGCAATACCTCCAGCTTTGAGCAATGGATCCAATGACATTCTTTTAAAGCACTAACTTACTTTTCAGTAGGACATAACAGTCAAGAAAAAGAAGCAGAGAGCCGAAACATTAAAGATCTCTTGAGTGCTTTGCTCTTTGGAAGGCAAATTATTCCAGACTTCCAAGAAATAACATTTATTTATTATATTACTATCTCATTTTCTTCTAATGATGTCAAAATAGGATTTGTGGATTCCTCTGTTCCTTCATCATTTTAACTCCACAGTAAGGCTGTGAAGACATTGGGCCAATGAGCTTTCTGCCTGAATGGGGGTTTCAACTGGGTCACCTCACTCCTAGTCTCATATGTTAAATCAGGAAGTGGAAGCTGTGGCTCTCCAGATATTTTGGATTCCATTCCCATGAACACTAGGGACTAATAGGGCTTTAGTCCAATATCATCCACATGTTATTCTCTGTTCTTCTAAAGTTTACTAGCAAGATAAAACTTGGTTTGTGAAATTCATGACACAGTTTTGGCCCCAGACAGAGTGATAGACTTCATGTAAAAATGGTAAGATACTGAGAACATATACATAGAAAAATGTGAAGAAATCTTTCACCTTGCAAGATTTTAGCCAATAATAGTTGTTTTAATACAGCATCTTAAAGATTTTCCAATCTACTCTACTCAAGACCAAGCTCCCAATTTAATTTGTTGTACTAGTGGTTTCCACAATGCGAAAAAAAATATTTTTGTCCAAAATTTCAATCTGCTAAAGACTAAGCTCTCGTAAAGGCTGTTTTTCCATTTAACAACTAGCATTGACCAGCAGCACTTTCAGTCCAGGAAACCTGTTGCCAAAGTTATCCAGGCTACTTGAAGTGGGGGACAGTTTATACATAATCAATTCCTTGAGGCTCTCTCCTCTACCATGATAATAGTACTGTCTCCTCACCCAATGTCTTCCTCTGCCCTGGGCCGCTTCCCTTTTTGTGCTCTCTCTGTAACACATTTCTTTCTTTTTCAGACAGTTTTTTTTTAAAAAAAGCACAACTTCTCATAAAAAGCTGTAAAACCACACAGTACTTTCTCTACCAGATAAAGAGATCCCCCTCCCAACCACACACACACACCAGACTTCACTCTCCTCCAAAACAGACCCTTCAAAGGGGCAACAACCACGGATAACTCCATCACAGCAGGCATCCAAGTTTTATTTGCTTTCAAATGTAAAAAGTAGTCCTCTGATTTATTAGTCAGTAGCTGGCTAACAACTCATGGTTCTGCAGGTCCTCAGAACAGGCAGCAGTCCACCAGATGAGATACAGATCAGCATCAGGCAGCAACAACAAGCAACAGACCCATTTCCTGAGATGGAGATGAAGGTATTATTTTCCCTCCCATGTGCTGACCACTGCTCAGTATCAGCAGGTATCAGTTTTTACCTACTTTCAAAGGGGATAGGTGGTACTATGGCTTGTTAGCTAGTGTCTGGAAGTTGGCTGAATACCTAGGGTCTGGCAACAGTCTTGAACAGCAATGGCTGCTAAGGTGGAATCAGGTGTCAAATAGAGATGTGTTATTGCCCCAACCTTATTTTCCATCAGTACTATGATACTTCATCTTGTTTATGGGAAGCTTCCCAGCAGAGTGAAAAACATCTATAGGACAGATGGCAAGCTATTTAACTTCAGCAGACTGAAAACCAAAACCAAGGTCACAACAACTTCTGTTAAAGAACTCCAATATGTTGATCACAACATAGTCTTTGTGCATTCAGAAGAAGACCTACAAGTCACTTTAAACACCTTTGTAGAAGCATATGAGAAGCTCAGCCTGTCATTGAACATTGAGAAAACCAAAATGCTCTTCCAGCAGTCACCAGTCAATCCCTCTCCAGCGGAGCAGTTGCAGCAATTCCTAGACGACACAGCCGGACTAGATCCCTTCCAATCCGGCTTCCGTGCGGGGCATGGGACAGAGACTGTGCTGGTCAACATCATGGATCACCTTCGATGCCAGCTTGACCAGGGCGGGTCAGCGCTGCTTGTGCTATTGGATCTCACAGCAGCATTTGACAGTCGACCACAATCTCTTGACCCACCGCCTTGCTGTTGCTGGAATTCTTCACAACCGTGGACAGCGAGTGGAGAGGGGAGGCCTGGTCTCTGAGAGATCCCCTCTATCTTGTGGGGTTCCTCAGGGGGCCATTCTCTCCCCTCTGTTGCTTAACATCTATATGCGACCACTTGCTCAGCTGGTTCGAGGTTTTGGGCTTGAGTGTTATCAGTATGCCGATGACACTCAGCTGGTGCTGAAGATGGAAGGCAGACCGGACTCTGTACCCGATTGTTTCCATCAGTGCCTCGAGGCCGTTACTGGATGGCTGCGTGCCACCAGGTTGAGGGTGAATCCAGCAAAGACGGAGATCCTATGGCTGGGTGGACCGGGCAGTGGGGACATCCACCTGCCCACCCTGGATGGCGAGGCGTTACGCCCATCATCATTGGTAAAGAGTCTGGGAGTCCTTTTGGACCCTCTGCTGACAATGGAGGCCCAGGTCTCCGCCGTGAGCAGAACCGCCTTCTTTCACCTGCGGCAGGCTAGACGGCTGGCCCCCTACCTGTCCAGGGACGACCTAGCTACGGTGATCCAGGCCACGGTCATCTCAAGACTGGACTACTGTAACGCCCTCTACATTGGCCTCCCTCTGTCGGTGATTCGGAAGCTCAAGTTGGTACAAAACGCAGCTGTTTGGCTTCTTGCGGGAATTCCGATGAGATGCCACATAACACCAATCTTACTACAGCTGCATTGGTTACCAATTGAGCACCGGATCACTTTCAAAGTGATGGTACTCACCTTTAAGGCCTTGCATGGTCTGGGGCCAATGTATCTGAGGGATCGTCTCACCCCCTACCAACCCCAGAGATCCCTCCATTCTGAGGACCAAGATCTATTGGAAGTCCCCAGTGTCAAGACCTTGCGTCTAATGGCAACCAAACGCAGAGCCTTCACAGCAGTGGCGCCATCAGTCTGGAATGCTCTGCCAGCTGAAGTTCATGCCCTGCGGGACTTACCAGCTTTCCGCAGGGCATGTAAGACATACCTGTTTCGACAGGCTTTTAATGTTTGATACTGTTGTTTTTAAATTGTTTTAAATTGCTTTTAAACTTTGTTAGATTTTAGCTATTCTTGTAAGCCGCTCCGAGCCCCAGGGGAGTGGTGGCATATAAGTTTAAATAATAAATAAATAAATAATAAATAAGCATCCTACAACTAGACTATTCTGGTAAATCATTTTCTTTCCAGAGTTGTTATTTGCTATATCAAATTTCTCCACACCCATCACTGGCTAGAAAAATATTTATATTCCATATGGCTGGGCAGTAAAAAGAGATTTGGAAGGCTTCTTCTGCCAGTAAAGTAGCCACTTCATTAGCCTGAAGTTAGGCATATAAGTTTAAATAATAAATAAATAAATAAATAAATGCCAGAAATACACCTTAATGATGTAACATTAGAAAATGTTGACCATTTCTGCTCCCTTGGCAGCCACCTCTCCACAAAAGTCAACATTGACACCAATATACACAGCCTAAGCTCTGTGAGTGCATCATTTTTCCGAATGAAGCAGAGAGAGTTTGAGGACCAGGACATCCGTAGGGATACCAACGTGCTTGTTTATAAAGCTATTGTCCTCCCAACCCTGCTATATGTCTGTGAAATGTGGACTGTCTACAGACGTCACACTCAACTCCTGGAATGATCCCATCAGCATTGCCTAAAAAAAATCCTGCAAATCTCTTGGGAAGACAGGCGGACAAATGTCAGTGTGCTGGAAGAAGCAAAGACCACTAGCATTGATGCTGGACTGGCCACGTTGTCCAATTGCCCAATCACCAACTCCCAAAGCAGTTACTATATTCCCAACTCAAGAATGGGAAACATAACGTTGGTGGACAGGAAAGGAGATTTAAAGATGAACTTAAAGTCAACCTTAAAAACTGTGGCATATTAGACACCAAGAACTGGGAAGCACTGGCTCTTGAGTGTTCTAACTGGAGGTCATCTGTATCCAGCAGTGCTGCAGGATTCAAAAAGGCATTAATGGGGGAAAAGGAGAAATGTGCCAAGAGGAAGGCGTGTCAAGCCAACCCTGGCCGGGACTGCCTTCCACCTGGAAACTGATGTTCTCACTGCAGGAGAACATGCAGATCAAGAATAGGGCTCCAGAGCCACCTACAAACCCACCGCCAAGACACCAGACTTGGAGGACCATCATCCTCGGGATATGAGGGATCACCTAAGTAAATCTAGAGTAGGTAGCAATCCACCAAGAGAAGTGCAGAGTAGCAGAAATGTAGACACCAGGCAGGGATTTTGAAAAATAACTTTACTGAAACAGTTTTGTTAAAGATTTTTTTTACATATCCTGAATGGTGCATGAAGGAGGAAAGAGATAGTGCCATTAAGTGATTGGCCACATTAGTCAGTGCAGGAAGTGTTTATAAAAATTATAAAGATCCAAGGTATCCTTTCAGGTAGAGACGTACTTTGATGTTCTTCTAATCAGGTTATAGAATCCAGGGTACTGATAGAATTTTTGGAACCATCCAGAGCTAGTTTTCTCATAGGGTTTGGGGTAAGTGCCTGACCTGACAGTGGAACAGTAGAACAGTGGTTCCCTACCTTTGGTCCAAAATTCTTGCCACACGATTTGGCGTTTCTGAAAGTTGAAGTTCAAAATACATGGAGGACTACATGTTGAGAACCATTGCTATAGAGCAGTGGTTCTCAACCTGTGGGTCCTCAGGTGTCTTGGCCTACAACTCCCAGAAATCCCAGCCAGTTTACAGGCTGTTACAATTTCTGGGAGTTAAAGGCCAAAACATCTGGTGACCCACAAGTTGAGAACCACTGCTGTAGAGGGATGCCCAGCAGTGAGTGTGTTAGCATGGCTTGCTTAATAATAATAATAATAATAATAATAATAATAATAATAATAATAGCAACTTTATTTTTCTATTCCGCCACCATCTCCCCAAAGGAACTCAGGGCAGCTTACACGGGGACCAAGCCCAGCATTAAAAAAATGTACACGCTAAAACTCAATTTAAAAAACATAATAACATATTAGCAATCTAAATTAAAACAATAAAAACCAAGAAAGTATAAAAACATCATAGAATGTATCAAAACCAACTTCAACCATCAATAACCAGAGTATCGTGGGCATAATCAGATTAGAGAGGGCAGGGCAAGGACTTGTGCAAAATGTGGGGGGTGGGGATAAAGTGCTGGATAAACCTTATCAGTAAATTATGATCAGGGGCTAAGCCATCATTCAAAAGCACACTGGAACACTCAGGTTTTCAAATCCCTGTGGAAGGCAGTGGGAATGCGAGCTAATCTAAACTCCCTGGGGAGGGAGTTCCAGAGCCGGAGGGGCACCACTGAGAAAGACCTCTCTTTTGTCTCCATCAACCATGCTTGTGATGGTAGTGGATGCAAGAGGAAGGCCTCCCTGGAAGATCTTAGAGCCTGTGCCAGTTTATAGGGCAAGGTACAGTTGTGAAGATAGGCAGGGCCTATCTGCATTCACTTGCCCATAGCAAGCTTGATGGGTAGGTCTGAGAGATCTCAGTTTCATTTAAACTGACACTGTTTGAACATCTAATTATTCATTTATGAACAATTAAGAAAATGATTCTATACACCCAACTCCTGTGTTCTTCTTCATTCTTCCATGTAGGAATGGTGAAAATTTATGAGACTGTCATCTATCTTTGTTGAAAGAGCAAGCTGGCAGTCAACAGATATTCAAATTCCTTTAGTTCTCTAATACCAAGTGGAAGCAGTGCAAGCTGTGCAACTTCTATTTTTTAACATTTCTATTTTTCAGCTTCCTTAGCTTTTCAGCAGCATTGGTTGTAATGTAACAGATCTTCTAAATGAAGGCAATACAATTGTTTCTGTTCCTTATTTAATAGCAAAGGGAACTCATATCGTGAAGGGGTGAATAACAAGCAGAACATTCTACCAGGAATGTAATGGGCCAAGTACTGCAATGTTAAACATTTCCACTTAGATATCTTTCTACATTTCACCATAAAATCCTCTTTTGTGAGAGTGAACTAGAAAGGCAGCAGTATCTCCCCCTTCAAAAAACCCCGTATTTTCTGTTATAGAAAGTTGAAGGCCATACTCTTAAGCATTGTTCAATTCTACTGAAATCAATAGGATTTCCTTCCAGTAAGTTTGTACAAGATCGTAATGTAAGTGTCTTTGGCTTCAGCTGGATGAAAATGGACTTAAATGTAAGCACCCTTGTGTGTATGGTTTGTGGATTGAAACCTTAGGCAATAGTGGGAGTGAGGAGGAACATAATGATACGTTATTCATATGCAAGTGCTTTTAGATTTCAGACTTTTATATATGAATGCCGTTGCAGAGTACTTCATGAAGAATTAATTCCCCAGTATAGAATGACAGCAGCAAACTAATACATTTCTATCCTATTAAATTAATCGTCTCCTTAATAAACACATCAAATGAACAGAGAGTTGTTTTTAATTGATTCATTTCCTGGAAGTTCAGCTATTGACAAAGGCTATTTCCAGCCAATCTATATGCTAACATTGATTTTGGTTGATGAGGAAAGAAATTCATTTTAATAGGACACAGTGTCATTGGTGAATGTTAATGAACAAAACAAAATGTTCTTTTTTGGAGCCCAATCCTCCATTTCTTTTGTCTCATGTAAGTTGATTAACATTACAGAAAGTACATTCTGTAATAATGTTCCACACCTCTACAAATCTCCTTACCAGTCTACATGCTCTCTCTTCCAGTTTGCTATAAAGTAGAGACCATTCATTGTGGGACATTACAGCAAAAGACCTGGGGTGATGGCAAATTTCCACATAGAAGAGGACTCCCAAGCCACTCCATGTCTCACACTTGCCTTGAACTGGAAATGAGAAAAATGCTCACGTTTGCTGGAAGATTCAATGTGCTATAGCTTAAAACAGTGACTTCTGTTCAAGCTCTACTTTTGTCATATAGAGGGAGTCATTTGAACCTCCTCCACTGCTGCTGCCTCCTTTAGGGAAGCACGTGCACCTTTGTGACCTCAGCACTTACTATTCCAATGCACATTCATTATTATGAACCCATGTTTTCAATATCTACAATCACATTCAAATATTCATGAATTGTGCTGAGAGAAGATGCAGGTACATATATACTGACCCTTCCTCTACTCCAGCCTTCAAACATGCCTGGAGAGGTTGCAATGGCATTCACTTGCACATTATTAAATTTTATCTTCAGAACTTCCTGCTTACTTGGAGATGATCAGAGTAAATGGGACAAGGCCAGTGCATGGACCACAACCAATTAATTCATTAATAAGTGAGGGAATATGCTTAAGACAGCTATAGGTGTGAGCCACTAAATAGAGCTGTTGGGAAATAGGGAAGTAGGCAGCTGACAGAGGGCAAGTGAAACCACAAGCAAGTTGGTTTTCGAAAGGTCCTAGAAGGAGAAAGCAGGGAGCAAGACAAAAAGAAGATGATGAACCAGTTGGGAAGGGGAAAGTACTCACCAACAATTTCATGGAAAGTCTAACATTATGGTCATATTTTTCTATATATGTCCCCACATTTTCAAAGACCATCTGGCTAGTTACAAATCATTTACAAAGAACAGCCAACTCTAAGCTAGGTTTTGATAAACAGTCAAGGACAATTGCATTTCTGTACTCTATTTCTTCCTTCATTTATTTTGCTGGTGAACCAGTGGGCAATAAAACATAAAACTCCAAGTGAAGCTTATAAAATGTCATTTTACACATAACAGTATGAAGAAAACCTATATAAACATCCCCAGAATTTTGTACATAATGAGTCAAATGGTTAAAGATGTGGTTGTGGGATTAAGCCTTTGACTAATAAATAATGCAGTACAAAGAATAATTAAGGAACACAGGCAATGACAATTCTGAATGGATATGGTATATGATTTCTGGATCACCAGATTTTTATGTTTACACTAGGATGATTTTATGCTTTGTCTGAATGTTTGAATTTTATGCATGCCTTATGTTTAATGGTTTTAATTGATTTTAACTTCATAGTTATATGCAGTAATTAGTTATGATTTCTTTGTGTACTATATGTTGGCATTGATTTTTTGCCATTAGTGTATTGTAAACCACTTTGAGTCTCCCCAGGGGTATATAAATACAGTAAATAAATAAATAAATAAAGCAACAAACATTTCATATTTTAAATAGATTTATAATGTTTATTTGGTTTACAATCCCCCCCCCCCCACAGCTATCCTTTCCTTTTTATCTGTAATTATAGCAAACCATGCTATATAAAGAACTTTAATTTTGAATTGTTATTGCATTAGAAATCCAACTGACTTGAGAACTCAATCTAACCCACTGACTCCCCACTCTATTTCAAATGAATAGTGTAATCACTACAGAGGTGCAAGCAGTAGGGCTGGGCAACCACGGAAAATATTGTTTTTAAACTCGATTCGTTTTTTGGGGTTTTTTGCGTTTCGATATTTAAATGAATTCCGAAAATTTTCTTTAAAAAAGTTCGATATTTACGAAATTTCGTAAATTACGAAACAATTACGAAACGATTTCGAAATGAATACGAATCGATTCGTTAATGGCGGACGTGACCGCGCAATACGCTAAAAAACCTCCATATGGGACAGGGGGAACTTTTGAAGCTTCCCTCTCCCTCTGTTGTTGACTGTTGGTGTGATATTTATAATTTTTTTTCACTAATTAAACAAACAACAGCTGTTAAACTTGCCCCAGACATGCGGAAATAATAACGAAACGATTTCGAAACGATTTCGAAACGAATACGAAATGAATAGAAAGCAATTACGAAACGAATTGAAAAATTCGTTTCGTTTTTCAGATGCTCCTGAATGGTTCAAAATCGCTTCGTTATAAAAAAATAACACATTTTTAACGAATTACGAAATTACGAAATGAAACCGCCCAGCCCTAGCAAGCAGGCATGTAGCCGGGGGGGGGGGGGGTGCTCGGGGGGCTTCAGCCCCCCCCCCCCTGAAATTTTTATGGTAGTTCGCGAAAAGGCCTTATTGGTGCATTATTTAAACTTATGTTTATTCATATCATGATCTGATCACCATACTCAATATATCCCATATGCATGGGGGTATTGGGGTAATGATACAAAAGGTTTGCTAGGCAAGACCCTCTTTCACTCAGACTCAGCCCCCCCCCGAAACTCAGCCCCCCGAAACCCCCCCTGAAAAAAAATTCAGCCCCCCCCCCCGAAACAAAATCCTGGCTACAGGCCTGGGTGCAAGGTATGTGAAGTGAATCGGGTAACACCATCAGCGGGATGACAACAAAATGACAAGTGAATATTCAGCTAGTATTGTGGTGTTAATGTGGTAGAGTACCAGTTGGAGCAAAATTCCCATTCTGCTTCTCAATCCTCCATGGTACAATATTGCTTTTCTCCATTGCAGCCAGAGTGGACAAATTTGTAAAGTGGCAGGAGCAGTGAAATGCTCACCTCTGCTTACCTTTCCTTTCCTTTCCTCAGGTGGCAGCAGTATCTGCTCCTGTTATACCATCAAAATCAGTTGGGATGGCTCAGCTTAGCTAGCCATCAAAGTTTGGCTGGTTCTGTTTGTGATGAAAAGCCAGATTTGTGTGAGGAGTGGCAGCAGCAGCAGTGAATCCAAGGTCAAATCCAAAATCCAAAATTGCATGTGTTGGAAGTGAGGCCAAAAAAAGGCCAGTTTTCCACAGCAGATCACTTGATTTATAGTTCCTGATTCAACTTCTTATTTAATTATTTATTTATTTACTGCGCTTATATACTGCAATTCTCAGCCCTTTATAAGGGCGACTCATTGCGGTGTACAACATGAAAAAAACAAGTGCAATTTACAAAACATAGTGCAAAATAACCCACAATTCATCCTTATCAGAAAAACATCTTATAAAACATCAACATTATTACAAAATTTCTACTACATTCCGAATCGTCTCATCGTCAACCCAAAATCCGATATCATTTCCATTGTTCCGTTCCTATGGTCAAATTACCAGTCATTGCACTTCTTGATCAAATGCCTTCTTAAATAGCCAGGTCTTTAACTTCCTGCGGAATATCAACAGGGAGGGGGCTAGCCTAATGTCCACGGGAAGGGTGTTCCACAGCCGAGGAGCCACCACCGAGAAGGCCCTATCTCTCGTCCCCACCAGCCGTGCCTGTGACGCAGGCGGGATCGAGAGCAGGGCCTCACCGGAAGATCTCAAAGTCCTCGTGGGCTCATAGGCCGAGAGGCGGTCAGTTAGGTATCTTGGGCCGGAACCGTTTAGGGTTTTATAGGCCAAAGCCAGCACCTTGAATTGAGACTGGTAGCAGATCGGCAGCCAATGGAGCTGGTACAACAGGGGAGTTGTATGCTCCCTGCGTCCCGCTCCTGTTAGTATCATGGCTGCCGCACGTTGGACTAGTTGGAGCTTCCGGGCTGTCTTCAAAGGCAACCCCATGTAGAGAGCGTTGCAGTAGTCTAAGCGGGATGTAACCAGAGCGTGGACTACCATGGCCAAGTCAGACTTCCCAAGGTACGGGCGCAGCTGGCGCACGAGCCTAAGCTGTGCAAATGCTCCCCTGGTCACCGCCGAGACCTGGGGCTCCAGGCACAGCGATGAATCCAGGATCACACCCAAGCTGCGAACCTGCACCTTCAAGGGGAGTGCGACCCCATCCAGCACGGGCTGTAACCCTATACCCTGTTCGGCCTTGCGACTGACCAGGAGTACCTCTGTCTTGTCTGGATGCAATTTCAATTTGTTCGCCCTCATCCAGACCGTTACAGCGGCCAGGCACCGGTTCAGGACCTCGACAGCCTCCTTAGTAGCAGGTGGAAAGGAGTGACAGAGTTGGACATCATCTGCGTACAGATGACACCGTACCCCAAAACTCCGGATGATCTCACCCAGCGGCTTCATGTAGATATTAAACAGCATGGGGGACAGTATTGAGCCCTGAGGAACCCCACACGACAAGGGTTGTGGGGTTGAACAGGTGTCCCCCAATAACACCTTCTGGGAGCGACCCTCCAGGAATGACCGGAGCCACTGTAAAACACCCATCCCTGCAAGGCGCTCCAGAAGGATACCGTGGTCGACGGTATCGAAGGCCGCTGAGAGGTCCAGCAGCACCAACAGGGACACAATCCCCCTGTCGAGCTCCCAGCGCAGATCATCCACTAAGGCGACCAAGACTGTCTCGGTTCCATGTCCCGGTCTGAAACCAGACTGTGCCGGATCCAGATAATCCGTGTCTCCCAAGAATACCTGGAGTTGTGAGGCCACCACGCGTTCCAGGACTTTGCCCAAAAAGGGAAGATTGGAAACTGGCCGAAAGTTGTCAAATTTAGTGGGGTCCAGTGAAGGTTTTTTCAACAGCAGTTTTATTATAGCTTGTTTTAAGCTCGCTGGAATTCTGCCTTCCCGAAGGGAGGTGTTAACCACCACCTCAACCCACTCAGCCAATCCCCCTCTGGCCTCCTTTAGAAGCCAGGATGGGCAGGGGCCTAGGATGGACGTGGTAGGCCTCATTCCTCCAAGTATCTTGTCCACATCCTCGGGTTTCACCAATTGAAATGAATCCATCAAAATAGGACAAGCAGGTGCTCGTGCTACATCCTCAGAGACTGCCCTTAATATGATGTTGTAAAGACGTATCAATGCCACCAATAAAAAGTAAAGTCGTGCGTTAATCCCACCAAATGGGATCACCAAAAAATGTAAGGAAGTTCCTAGACTGCTATTAAATTAAACTGCCACCAATATGTTTAGAGACGCTGGTCTTAAAGTCTCTGTTTATCCCTATTTGCGTTGTGAGGTAACTTTGGTAGAGTGGAATGCACCGAACATAAAATCAATGGAGGAGGCAGATTTAAAATACAAAGAGAACAAGTTTATTGTTAAACAAAGCGTAATTGTTGCAATATTGAGATGTTGAGCTTGGCATATGCTTGATGGTTACAATATGGCTTGGTTGAGTTACATTCAGGCTTTAGATGTTACAATCTTATAAACTCCTTCTTCAGTGAAGTGCTTTATTATTTCAGTGTTCCCTGTTGTGAATATTCACACTGTTTGTCCTATACCGGATCAAACCACTGATCTCCAGTCTTCCACTACTGGCGATCCTAAAACCCCCTCTGTTAGATTCTTTTTAACTCAAGCAATCTAACGAGGTTTCCCTTCAGCTCCCTTGCTGAAGAAATATTCACAAACACTAAAACTAACTGAATCTATACTGCTTCACACCACAGAGCCCTAACTGTCTCTGCTCCTCCTCTCAGGGTCTCATCCTCCTGACTGAACTACTTTTCCAGAGTCCCTTCTTGACTCTGCTATTCTCCCAGAGTCCTATCTGACTCTGCTCCTCTTCTCAGGGTCTCTTCCTCCTGACTGAAAATTAACTGACACTTTCAAACCTTTTTCCCTTTAAGCTCCGCCCACCTCCTCTTCTGCCTTGTCACCATGGCAACCTATCTCTCACAGCTAGGCCATGGCAACCAATGTAATACATAAATACAGATTCAAACACATTATAAATAACACTTTATAATAAACATATCTCTACACCTTCCCCCCCAGAAAAATTATTTTTGGACCATTCTCAATCCTAGAATGGCAAAAATAATTCCACATATTATCCAACAATATATACATATACAACAATTCTGAAAGGGAAACATATTATGGTTAAGTACATTTCAATTACACATACATACAAACCTTTAACCTATGGAATCCTAGATAAGGCGTCCGCAACTATGTTTCGTTTACCTGAAACATGTTTAATTTCAAATATAAAATCCTGTAAACATAAACTCCATCTCAACAATTTGTTATTCGTACCTTTCACATTATCTAGCCATTTGGCTTCTGTACTAACACTATAGGTGAAGCCAAAGAGCTAACTGATGGAACAATGATACCTAGGTCCAACATTTCTCTAATCTCCTTTTCAATACATTCATTAATTCTCCCCGTGACCCTGTAGGGTGGAGATACTATAGGAGTGGCATCACCGGTGTTTATTTGATGCTGGACTCCTTGGACCTTTCCTGGCAAATCCGAAAATATGTCTCTATATTTACTTAAAACTTCTACAACCTCTCTACACTGTGGTTGGGGCAATTCTATGTTCATATCTACCCGATCTAAATTTTTGTACTGTTCACGATCACCCTCCCAAAAAGAAAAGGGACTGGATTCCTCTTCCGAAACAACAAAACATACATTCGCAGATCTTACAACATAAGGCTTTAACATGTTTACATGGACTCTTCTTTCTACATTGGAATGTTCATCAAAAATATCATAGTTTATCTGGTTGTGCTTTCTGATGATCTTCCAGGGTCCAGACCAATCCAATTGAAGTTTGTTGGTTTTGTTGGGAGATAAAAATAAAACTTCATCTCCGATGTTGAAGATCTTTGGTTTAGCAGAAGAGTCATAATAGTCTTTTTGTCTCTGCTGAGCCGCAAGTAAATGTTCTTGAGCAATGTCTCTAGCTAGCTGCATTGTTGCTTGAAGATCCTTCAAATACTCCGACACTGGAACTGGATCTGTCGCCGGACTTTCTTCCCAATATTCTCTTATCAGATCCAATGGACCACGAGCTTTCCTTCCATATAGTAATTCAAATGGACTGTAGCCAGTACTGTCATGAGGGACGGTCCTGTAGGCGAATAACAGTTGTTGCAATTTGACGTCCCAGTCATATGGCTTCTCTTGACTGTAAGACTTTATCATTTTGACTAAAGTCTTGTTCATATTTTCAACTAGTCCATTTGTCTGTGGATGATAAGCTGTTGAAGTCAGGTGTCTAATACCACATAACTCCAGCAATTTTGACATAAGTCTGGAAGTAAACTGGGTTCCCAAATCCGAAACCAATTCTCTAGAATAACCAGTTCTTCCCCAAATGGATAACAGGGCATTTGCAATTGTTGTTGTCTCGATGTTAGTCAGAGCTACAGCCTCTGGATATCTTGTGGCGTAGTCAATCATGGTTAAAATGTATCGGTAACCACGTCTGCTTGGTTTACAAAGAGGCCCCACTATGTCAATGCCTACTCTGTAAAATGGTTCTCCAATTATTGGCATAGGGATCATAGGAGCTTTAACTTTATCCCTTCCAGTACTCAATCTCTGGCAGATGTCACAAGACTGGCAAAACTCTTTGATCCTCTGGAACATGCCAGGCCAATAAAAGTTCTTAGTGATTCTCTTCGTGGTTTTCCTCACACCCAAATGTCCACCTTGAGGGTTTTCGTGTGCCACCCTCATCAGCTGTTCTCTAAAACTTTGAGGCACTACAATTTGACTACATGTTACTGATCCTTCTGTCGAGTTCACACTTCTGGTTTCTCTATATAAGACACCATTCTTTAACACAAACTCGGAGGGCTGTTCTTTTGCCGATACTGTGGGGTTTTGAGCTAAAGCGAATAGAGGTTTAAGAAAAACATCGGCTCCTTGTTCCTGCCGAATCTCTTCAACTCCTCCCGTCCTCTTAACAAGCTCAGCAACTGTAGCACTGGATTCCGGACTCTCATCCCCATCTTGTTGTATGGCAAAACACATGGCTTTTTGTTCAGGGCTTTCGTTGTTACAATCTTTCTCCTCACACGCCACCCTCCAGCTTTCAATCTTCTTGGCCAAATCATTTCCAATTAAACATTTGTATGGTATGTCAGGACTGACTGCAAAATCCCACATACCCTTCCATCCTTCATATTCTATTGGCAAAGTCACCACTGCTGTTGGTATCGCAGGTCCTAAACCTTTTAATCTTATTTCAGAGGTTGGCTGCTGAAATTTCTGAGGTATTATTTCGGGGTGCACTATACACACTTCGGAGCCTGTATCTCTAAGTACTTTCCTGTCTTTGTTATCAATATAAATGGTTTCTAAGTAATCCTTAGATGGGCTGCCTGACAAGATGAACAAACATTGTTTCTCTTGAGGCTCTGAGCCTGAACTCTCCTTTGAAACAGTATCCGGTTCTGCCTTTGGTGTTTCTTTCATTTTATTCACAAAGAGGGTTGTTTTCTCTTTCCTTAACAGGGGACATTGATATTTTATATGGTCCAATTTTCCACATTGAAAGCACCATCTTTTTACCTCAGGAGCAGTTTGTCTTGTTACACTCTGCCTCCTATAGATGGTGTCTTCTAAGTCAGAGCCCTTTTCTTGCTGTGGGCGCGTTTGTTGTGGATAAAATGGCTGCCTGTTTGTTCTTTTGTCACTTGGCAGATCTTCCCTTTTGAATCCTTCTTTTAAGGTTGTTATTTGATCTGCCATAACCGCTGCCTCTACAATAGTGGATGGCTTGCGATCTTGAATCACCCAGCGAATATCATAAGGCACTAACTGAAAAAACTGTTCCAGCTTTAAAAGTTCCCTCAGCTGTTGATAATCTTCCACCTCAGACGTCCTTATCCAACTATCGAACAGTTGAGACAATCTAGAGGCCACCTGAGCAAAACTTTGTGTTTTATCTTTCTTTAATGTCCTGAACTTAAATCTGTAATATTCAGGAGTCAATCTAAACTCTTGTTGAATCTGTTTCTTAAACAGATCATAGTCTCCATAAGACTCCTCAGGCATCTGTCAATAAATCTGCAAAAGTTTCCCACTTATCTGAGGCCTAAGGTATGTCATCCATTTTTCCTTAGCCACCCCAAAATCCCGACAACATCTCTCAAAACATATTAGAAATTTCTCTGCATCATCGACCTTGGTAAATTTAGGGAATTTCTTCATCAAATCTGGGGTATCCACTCCAGATCTCCCTTCCTGGACATCACTGGATGTTTGAGACAAAGCCAATCTTTGTTTCTCTAGCTCAAACTCCATTCTCTTCAATTCTAACTCCTGTTCAAATTCTCTCACTCTTTGTCTTTCCTCAAATTCTCTTTGTTTCGCCTCTCTCTCCATCTCCAACTCTCTCTCTCTTTGTCTTTCTTTTGCCTCCATTTCCAGTTCTCCCTCTTTTTGTTTTGCCTCCATCTCCAGTTCTCTCTCTCTTTGTCTTTCTTTTGCCTCTATTTCCAATCGTTTCATCTCTAACTTGTACTTAAAAGCCATTTCTGACATAGGCACTGGCTCTGTCTCTGCCTCAGAGCCCGAACTTTCTTCTTGGTCTCCCTCTCTTTCCTCAGCCAGCTTTCTCTGCCGCCTGGTAGCCATGTTGTCAACAACTTTTACCTCACAACTTATTCCTAAATTAAACTTAAGGCACTCGATCAGTTGTTACACGAATCCCGTCGTCTGCCACCAAAAAATGTAAAGACATATCAATGCCACCAATAAAAAGTAAAGTCGTGCGTTAATCCCACCAAATGGGATCACCAAAAAATGTAAGGAAGTTCCTAGACTGCTATTAAATTAAACTGCCACCAATATGTTTAGAGACGCTGGTCTTAAAGTCTCTGTTTATCCCTATTTGCGTTGTGAGGTAACTTTGGTAGAGTGGAATGCACCGAACATAAAATCAATGGAGGAGGCAGATTTAAAATACAAAGAGAACAAGTTTATTGTTAAACAAAGCGTAATTGTTGCAATATTGAGATGTTGAGCTTGGCATATGCTTGATGGTTACAATATGGCTTGGTTGAGTTACATTCAGGCTTTAGATGTTACAATCTTATAAACTCCTTCTTCAGTGAAGTGCTTTATTATTTCAGTGTTCCCTGTTGTGAATATTCACACTGTTTGTCCTATACCGGATCAAACCACTGATCTCCAGTCTTCCACTACTGGCGATCCTAAAACCCCCTCTGTTAGATTCTTTTTAACTCAAGCAATCTAACGAGGTTTCCCTTCAGCTCCCTTGCTGAAGAAATATTCACAAACACTAAAACTAACTGAATCTATACTGCTTCACACCACAGAGCCCTAACTGTCTCTGCTCCTCCTCTCAGGGTCTCATCCTCCTGACTGAACTACTTTTCCAGAGTCCCTTCTTGACTCTGCTATTCTCCCAGAGTCCTATCTGACTCTGCTCCTCTTCTCAGGGTCTCTTCCTCCTGACTGAAAATTAACTGACACTTTCAAACCTTTTTCCCTTTAAGCTCCGCCCACCTCCTCTTCTGCCTTGTCACCATGGCAACCTATCTCTCACAGCTAGGCCATGGCAACCAATGTAATACATAAATACAGATACAAACACATTATAAATAACACTTTATAATAAACATATCTCTACAGATGTCCAGATCAGAACGGATCAAAGTGACTTTGTCTGCAAAGAACCGAGCAAAAGCTTCGCAGCGGGCTGCCGGGTTGTCAGGGTTCCCACCTAGATTGGCGGGGTTTAAAAGGCCTCTGACAATCCGGAACAACTCAGCCGGACGGTTCTTTGCAGACGCAATAGTGGCCGCAAAGAAAGTTTTCTTTGCGGCTTTTATTGCCGCGGCATATGCCCTTAAAAAGGACACAAACCGTGTTCGATTTGGCTCGCTCGGATCCGATCGCCACACACACTCTAGTTCCCTCTTCCTTCGCTTCATTGCTGCCAGCTCCTCAGTGAACCAAGGGGCTGGTTTAGCTCGGCTACTTGAGAGGGGACGTTCTGGAGCGATTGTGTCAATTGCCCTAGTCATCTCCCCATTCCAGAGAGCGACCAGGGCATCAACAGGATCACCTACCGAGGCGGCGGGAAAATCCCCAAGAGCTGTCAGGAATCCATCCGGATCCATAAGCCTCCTGGGGCAGACCAACTTAATGGGTCCTCCACCTCTGCAGAGGTTAGGGGGCGCAGTGAGCCTAAATCTGACCAGGAAGTAGTCAGTCCATGGCAACGGAGAGATAGTCAACTCCTCCACACCGCCACCTTCCTCCCATCCCTGGCAGAAAACTAAGTCCAATTTATGTCCAGCACAGTGGGTGGGGCCAGATACTTGTTGGGACAGCCCCATGGTTGCCATGGCAGATATAACGATGCTTCGAGAGGATCAATCAATATCAGATCCCACTCCACTGTACACCAATTATAAAGATGGGGATATACTATAATCAATCCCACATCCCTGGAACTAATAAGGATGTCTGAGGGGTATACTTTAAGTTTCTTCCGCTGCCACCAAACTGTAATGTAAGGGAACTCTCTAGCTGCCAAATACTAAGATTTTTTCTTCGTGGTCTCTGCGAATGCACACTTGTGGAGAGACTGTGCCTGCGCGGGCTCCAACAGAAACTTCTACAGTTTAAACTTTTCAAGTTTTGGCGGTAACCCCGCCCAGCCCCGGCAGGGGATAAAAGGGCGCCCTGCGCATACCAACACAATTCCTTTTTTTCCGCCGCACGGCTCGCTTCGATACTTCTACTGGTGATTTTTGGATAGAGATTCTACTAGCGATTTTTGGATAGAGCTTCTTCGAGTTGTTCGACAATATTATGTCAACAACTCGCTTCAAAAGATGCGCGAATTGTCCGAGGAAGATCCCTGATTCGGACAAGCACGCTCTTTTTCTTTTGTGTCTCGGAGAGGCACATATTACCTCCTCGTGTCGTCATTGTCAATCGTTGACGGCACAGTCCCGTAAGAACCGGGTTCATCGGCTTCGATACCTCTTGTACCAGCAGACGTTGGCTCCGGTACCTTCAACATCGACATCGGCGTCGACGTCAGCCGTGGTATCCAAGCCATCGACATCAACATCGACGTCGAAGGAGGCATCGACATCAAAATCTGTCGATCCCTCGACTGAGGCCGAGCCTCGCCAGACAAGGGTGAGAAAGGTGGCACAGAAAAGACCGAGAGCAGCTATGTCGACAGCTTCTAAGGCCTCGGTGTCGACAGCTTCTAAGGCCGCAAAGCCTACGAAACAGAAGCCTCCATGCACGGTCACGACTGAGACCGTACGCATCCAACACTCCTCGACCAGCTCGGTGGCGTCAGTGAGATCGATTAGGTCCACGAGGTCGACATCGGTGACTCCGCCATCTTCCACGGCGGTTCGCATTGCTTTTCGCCGGTCTCAAGAAGAATCTCGGTGTGCTTCCACCTCATCCTCCGTCCCGCCCACCCTGGGCAAGTCTCTGTCGAAGACAGCACAGCCGCCGGCGAAGAAGAAGAAGAAGATGCGGCCTCCATCCTCATCTTCTTCCCGAAAGCAGACCACCGCCTCCTCGGCCACCTCGTTGGCGAGGTCATCGCCGTTGCAGTCTGCTCAACCCCAGCCGGCCTCTCAGCCCGCTCGGGAACCACTGCCGTTGCCAGAGCTGCCTTTGGAACAGCCCGCATCCCCGGTGATTTCGGTGGACACGGTGATCGAGGCACCAACTCGACATGTGACAGCCAGACAGGAGCTCTTCCTGTCTGTGACGGCCTTGACAACTGTGACGGCAAGACAGGAGACTTCTCCAGTGATGGAGACTCCGGAAAGGGGCAGACAGACTATGAGATTGGCCTGTGCCATTCAGGCCTCGGCCTCAAAAGCCCCTCCAACGGCTCCACCACAACGTCCGAGTCGGGATGTTTCCTCATCCCCTCCTCCCCAGTCCGTCGCTGCCAATGATGAAGAAGAAGATGGCGAGTTACCGGGATCGGTACACTCGGGATCGGTGTTATCTCTCGGGATCTAGAGATCGCCCACTCACAACGCATATGAAGTTGATCCACCATCTCCCACGGACAATGTCCGAGCCTTTGCGGATCAAATGGCTTGCATGGCTGATGCCCTAGGCTTGGAGGTCAAGCAGACTTCCAAGGCAGTGCAAGACCCAGTGTTTAAGAGGGTGCAATCAGAATCTCCACCTGCTCCTCTTCTACCCTTCCTTCCCTACCTCCTCGAAGTGATCCAGGGCTCTTGGAAGACCCCTTCCTCCATCCCTCCAACCTCTAAGAAAATTGAATCATGGTACAGAACGGACGATGAGGGTTTGGAGTGGCTGAAACATCACCCCGATCCCAACTCGGTGGTCATGAAGGCGGCTCAGGTGTTTGGGAGACAATCGTCGACGCCGTCTGATCGAGAGAGGAAGAGATTTGATGCGGTGGGCAGAAAGCTCTACTCTGGTGCCCTCTTATTGGCCCGCATGGCCAACTATGGTGCTTGTATGGGCGCATATCAGTAAATCCTTTGGGAAAAAGCGGCACCGTTTTTCCAAAGAATGTCTGATGAAGATCGCACTGCCCTTTCCACCCTGGCTCAGGAGGTGAACTCTCTGGCGCATCACCAGATGCAGATGGCCAAGCACACAGGAGACACTGCGGGCAAGATGATCGCCCACGCCGTGGCAATCAGGAGGCATGACTGGCTCAGATCCTCTGGCCTCTCAACATCATCGAGGCAGATCATCAAGGACCTCCCGTTCGATACCTTGGGACTCTTTCACGCCGGGACGGACGACAAGCTAAAGTCAAATCATGACTTCAAGACTTTGGCTGCCAAGTGCGGGTTCGAGAATCAGAACCAGGCACAGAGAACCAGATGGTTCCAGTATAAGCGTCGGCACACGGTCCCGTACCGCACCATCCAATACCGCCAGCCAGCCCGTCCTCTGCATGCTTCCCAACAAACCCACCCTCAACAACCCCAACAACAACGGAGGCAGCACCAGCAACAGCATTCACGAGTTCGCCAGGCCTCAGGAGGCAACCAGGCCAGGCGCCGCATTTGACGCCCTTACGGACGATACCATTTGCAGTTCCGTTACCAATGTTGTTCCCATGTCCCTCCCAATGGTACCCGCCCTCATCCTTCCATCCGGCTCGACACCGTTCGGGGATCGCCTGACGAACTTTCTCCCTGCATGGGAAAATATCACCTCAGATGCATGGGTTTTAAAGATTGTCGACGAAGGCTATGCATTGGAGTTCGAAGAGCTCCCACCAACGGGGCATATTGTCGATACCGAACCATCTTCGGCAATCCTGACAGAAGTCGAGACCTTGCTTCTGAAAGGGGCCATTTCCCCTCTACCGGACTCTCAAAACCATCGAGCCTTCTTCTCCAGATACTTTACTGTCCCAAAGCCGGATGGTTCCCTCCGGCCAATCCTCGATCTCAGAGACTTAAACTCCTTCATCGAACCCCAAAAGTTCCGGATGATGACGGTATCGTCCATACTCCCTCTCCTCAGATACGGGGACTTCTTCACGTCCATCGATCTCCGGGACGCTTATTTTCATCTCTCAGTCAGAAAACACCACAGGCGCTTCCTGGCCTTCAGGGTGGCGGGACAAACTTATGCCTTCAACGTGCTTCCGTTCGGGCTCGTAACGGCACCGAGAACTTTCACAAAATGTATGTCGGTGGTCGCAACAGCCATCAGAAGGGAAAAAATCCGCATTTTCCCATACTTAGACGATTGGTTATTGGCCGCACGTTCCCCAGACCTCCTGCGGATTCAGGTGGCAAGGACACTCTCGCTCCTCGAAAATCTGGGCCTCCAGCTGAACGAGGAGAAATCTCATCTGGAACCCACCACTTGCATAAAGTTCATAGGCGCCATGTTCGATTCTCTCTCCCAGTCGGTGTTCCTCCCGGAGGAGAGATTCAGAGCTCTTCGTGCCGAGGCGCTCAAAGTTCGTCTATCCTGAGTAGTTCCAGCGAAGCAGATACAGATCCTCCTCGGGCACATGGCCTCCACGGTGATGGTGACACCGTTGGCGAGGCTCCGCTTCCGTCCCCTCCAGAGATGGTTCTTGGACCACTTTAACCCCATGCGGGACAGTGTCGCAAAACGCCTGCTGGTACCGAGGTCGGTGAAGGACTCTCTAGACTGATGGATGAACCGCCAGCATGTCTGCAAGGGCATTCCCTTTCATCCAGAGCCCCCAGCCGTCACGATCACGACGGACGCCTCGATGTTCGCATGGGGATGCCATACAGGAGAACTCTCGGTACACGACCTCTGGTCTCCACAAGAAAGACAGTGCCACATAAATTACTTGGAATTACTGGCGATCTTCAAAGCCCTCAGGGCATTCGCCCTCCTGGTCACCGGGAAGTCTGTCCAAATCCTTACGGACAACATGGTAGCAATGTTCTACGTGAACAAGCAGGGCGGAACGGGCTCGAGAAAACTTCTCAAGCTGTCACTGGAACTATGGGAGTGGTGTGTAGCCAGATCGGTGTCGATAACAGCTCTACACCTTCCGGGCGAGACCAATGTCGAGGCGGACGCACTCAGCAGAACCAAGTCGACCTCACACGAGTGGAGGTTGAACCCCAACGAACTGACCAAGATCTTCAGGGATTGGGGCCTTCCGGCTGCAGACCTCTTCGCATCACCGCAAAATGCTCAGCTCCCGCAGTTCGGTGCTCAACTTGCTCCGAACACGGTACCGGGGTGTCTCGGAGATGCGTTCCTCCTAGATTGGTCGAGACATCTGCTCTACCTCTTCCCACCCTTCCCGCTCATCCGGAGGGTGATCGAGAGGATCCAGTCGGCGCAAACGAACTGCATCTTAATAGCGCTGGAATGGCCACGACAGCCGTGGTTCTCAGTCCTCCTCCAGTTGTCCGAAGGACAGATGAGACGCCTTCCACTTCGGCAGGATCTGCTTTCCCGGGAAGACGGTCAGCTACTCCACCCCGACCTTGCTTCTCTTCATCTTTCAGCGTGGAGGATCCAGTTCTGAGGGCCCTGTGTCCAGGGGTTCTCCCGATCCTGGCTGCAGCTCACAAGCCAGCAAACAAAAAATGCTATTCAGCGTGCCTCAACCGCTTCCAGGCCTTCCTCTCCGAGAAGGGGCTGGACGATCATCGGCCTTCGGTACCGTCAATTCTCTTGTTCTTACTGCACCTTACCGAAAGGGGCTTGTCGCTATCGACGCTCAAGTCTCACCTAGCGGCCATCTCTTGGCAGCTTCAATGGACAGGAGAAGCTTCCATGTTTAAGGATAGCTCCGTGAAGTCTTTCCTGCGGGGAGTCAACAACCTACACCCCCTAGTCCGTTCCCCAACTCCAGGTTGGGACCTCGACCTTGTGCTGGCTCGACTTGCACAAGCGCCCTTCGAACCTTTGGCGTCGATCGACCTTCGAATTCTGTCGTGGAAGGTGGCCTTCCTGGTCGCTATCACCTCGGCCCGTAGGCCGTCGAAACTCGCAGCACTGCGTGTGGACGAACCGTACTTTGTTGTCCACGAGGACAGGGTAGTTCTCCGCACAGACGTGACATTCCTCCCTAAAGTGGTATCCCCTTTCCATGTTAATGAAGACATTGTCCTTCCCTCGTTGTGTCAATCTCCCTCTACCCCGACGGAGAAAAGACTCCATATGCTCGATGTGCGGAGAGCATTACTGTGTTACAGGGACAGAACTGCTCAGTCTCGGAGAACCCAATGACTGTTTGTTGCATATGCCCATGATAAGGTGGGCTTGCCGATTACAGCGTAACGTTTGTCTCACTGGATCACCTCGACCATCGAGCTTTGTTACCAGCTGGCTCAACAACAACCCCTCTCGGTTGTCCGGGCTCGGTCAACCAGGGCAATGGCGGCATCGACAGCCTTCCTTAAGGGGATTCCTGTGGACGCTATTTGTAAAGCGGCCATTTGGAAGAATCCTCAGACATTTGTTTCACATTACAGACTGAATACCAGGTATACACCTGACATGGCCTTTGGGAGGGCAATTCTGGAGTCGTGTCCGCCTTAAGACTCTTCAAAAGTTCTTTGTTGCGTCGGTACCGTGAACCTCTTCGGTACCGTATATTGTTATGAATGTTATTGCCATGTGTTTGCTCGAATAGAGCTGTTTACCAATGATGATGAATGTAATTGCACCTGTTATACTTGATGCCTTCCTTGCCTGAGGCACAGGCAACCTTGCACTCTAGCCTCGTGAGGCTCATTACGGGTAGCGCTTTGTTTCGCTATCGACCATTTTGCCTTGCAAATGTGTTTTTTGCACTTGTTGACAAAACTGTTTTTGTGTAACTACTTAATGTGCCCTCATTGCAATGAGTGTCTTCAACAATCACTACATTGTTTGTTTCCAAGGGTCAAAAGTTTATATAATTGTTCAAGAATGCCCTCACTTGGTGAGTGTCTTTCACTGTGAATTGGCCACCCTCACGTGGCCGGGAGGATCACGTACTCCCATAAGTTTTATGCACTGTGCCCTTCTTCGGAAGTGATTGCAATCTCTTGTTCAGTAACTGTTTGCACTTAATAAAATTGTTTGGCCCTTGGCTTTATTGGTCGGTTTGCCTTCTTCCCGCTTCCGGGACCTGAGCTTGCTAGTCTCCACAAGTTTGCATTCGCAGAGACCACGAAGAAAAATGGTAGGTTACATACCTGTGACCATCTTCCTTCGAGTGGTGCTCTGCGAATTCACACTAACCCGCCCAGCCTCCCCTTAGTCAAACCTCCAATTTCTCGCTGCCGTAGCGGCGTAGGAATTGTGTCAGTATGCGCGGGGCGCCCTTTTATCCCCTGCCGGGGCTGGGCGGGGTTACCGCCAAAACTTGAAAAGTTTAAACTGTAGAAGTTTCCGTTGGAGCCCGCGCAGGCGCAGTCTCTCCACAAGTGTGAATTCGCAGAGCACCACTCGAAGAAAGATGGTCACAGGTATGTAACCTACCATTCTTTTGAGACCACCAGGCACTGTGCCCTTCTTTTTGTTCTTCTTTTAAAACAGATGAGGTTATTTAGGAAACTTTAGCCACAAAGGTACACTTGACTCAGGCTTTAAAATTTAAATAATCAATGAAAGTTTATTGATTGAAAACAGGAAAGTAAATGCAGTTCAATATCTTGGCTGTTACAGAGATTTTTTGCTTTTGTCTTGAATGCGTAGCGGTTACAATAATAGTTCTGTCTTTGTTACAATAAAAAGAGTCTCTTCTCTTCACCAACAAAAAAACTTAACAGGAACTAAATCCCTGTCAGGATTTCTTCTGTAGCTCAGATACACTAACCTAGTCCTATCTAGCTACAATCCAGCTATATCCCTAATAGCTGACAGTTTGCTTCAGCTGACTTGCTGGCAAACCACTGGCAAACTTTGCCCTTTCCTAACTCCTAAACCACAAACTTCTAAAACACCCTCTCTCTTCAAACTCTAATCTTCAACTCTCCCTTTCTCTGACTTAAAAGGCTCTTTTTCCCTCCAAGCCTCTCTAAACTCCGCCTCCTTTTCTAAACCAATCCTGGTCGATCTCTGCTGAGTCAGGCCTCAGACATGCCCCCTCTCTAAACTCTCTCTAAGATGGTGCCTTCCCTGATCTAAAATGGCTACTGCTGCTTCGCCAGGCCCACCTAAGCTACAAACCAGCTGGCAGACTTACTCTAGGCCCTGCCATCCTGGCTGCAAATGGTAAGGGACCTTTACAGCAGACATGAAGTCCTGAGCCGCTCCTGAGAGGGTTGCCTCTGCATGGACATTGAAGTCTCCCAGCACAAGGAGCCGTTGAGACTCCAATGCCAGGCTCGAGACCACCCCCGCTAGCTCAGGTAGGGAGACTATAGTGCAGCGAGGTGGACGGTACACTAACAGAACTTCTCTTTTATTAAGCAGTAGTTTTCATAAAGGCGATGTGACCTCCTGGGCTTTTCTCTGTACCATTGTAGGTATTTCATTCTGAACTTGCTGGGAGCTCCTAGTTTCAGTTCCAGCCACTTGAACTTGCAAAGGCACCAAGGTAGGTGTCTGCTGGGAGTTGATCGCTTCAAGCTCAGTTGCTGGCACTTCTACCTGGTCATCCGCCTCACTCTCTGAGGAAGCATGACATTTATGCCTTCACTTTATGAGATGTGTCAAGTAACTCATCCTGCCCTACAGCTTTATTTAAAGCAATCTCTTGTAAAACCAGTTACTGTTTCAGTTTCCAATAATTGTTGATCAAGGATTGAACTTGAAAGTGACACACTGGCTTGAATCCTACTTCCTAATCACAGCTAATGATGTCTGATAATATGGATTCCATTGATTATTTTTCCTTATTACTTCAAAATGTTGGGATTTGCAGGCATCTTTATAGTTTCAATGCCATTAAAAAGTAATATGTCAGCAACATTTTGCTAATGTGCAGCTCATGGAAATTTCTTTTTTCATATTATAGCTCCTACACGCCCCTAAGTCTGCTAATGCATTACTTTCCACTAGGGATGTGCATGATGCCATTGTGCGATACCAGATTTAGGGGATTCTGGTGATCCAGCAGCTGGACCCCTGGAAATGGGATGGGGGGGTCAGCCATTACACACCATAGAACATCCGATCTTTGGCTGCTAGGTGAGAAGAGAACCCCCCCCCGGCATGAATACGTGGGTTCCCCCCCCCTTAGTCTTGCCAGAACCAATCAGAAGAAGAAAGCAGATCATGTGTCTTTTTGCAGTGCTGTTCTATATATACCAGGGTAAGTTCGTCCATTTTTCTGTGGTGTCCTGGCGTTTGGTAGAGAAAGAGATTGTGTGCTAGCTAGCTCCGTGTTCTAGCTCACTGCTGTTGTTGCTTAGGATTGCTTTTGAGAATTTCAATCTTTTCCTTCTGTATTATATCATTAAATTCTCTTAGTTAATATCTTCCTTATAGTCCTTCCTTTATTTTACTAATTTTGCTCGGGAGGTGTGGATAGGATAGGTGTGCATTGGGGTGGGGGCCGTGAGTTTTAAAATGACTTTTTTGTGTGTTTGTTTAAATATTTTTTACCATTTTTTGCTTTAACTTGACTGAGTGTGGGATAGGTTCAGGGAAGGGAGGGATAAGCCTGCCTCCCCTGAGTCTCCATGGGGAGAATATTATTTTAATATTCTGGCTTCTGTACTCTGTTCTGCACTTTTTAAAAGACATTTTATTTGTAGAAACTAAAAAAATTCCTAAAACTCAGTGGATGACCCAAATATTCTGAACCTTGGGGAGCCTGCAGTTGTAAATGTGACCTCCAAGTATGGCCATTTTCATCCCAATAACCATTAAAAAAGAGAAGCCTTGCCAGTACACCCATTGTCACCAATGGGCCGGATCTTCCCAGAGTGAAAACAGAACTTCCAGCTGATGGATCAAGGGACAGTATTTTCCTTCTCCAAATTTTGGGAATTTCCTGATAAATGGAACCAGAGGAGAGGGGGCAGCTGAAAACAGGACCAAAATAGGACTTTTTAAAATGAATCGCACACCCCTGCTTTCCATCCAACAAGTAATGCTGATGACTTTATCTCTAAGCTGAATGTGTAATGAAAAACAATTATTTTCAAAATATGCCAAGCTCTGTTGATTAATATGTCTCTTAGGTTATTTTGCTATAGGTAGAAGGGAATATTTTAGAAGAGCACATTCTCCTTGCTATGGTTTGCAGACAACCCATTCAAAAAGTCTTGAATACATACTTTAGAGTTTTTTTAAAGAGTTAACAAGAATGGGCTGCCTAAGCCCTGGAATAAAGTGATCTGCACAAAATGAAGTTGCCCAGAAAACATGGGGAATGATTGACTACTGAGTGCTGTCATCATTTAAAACTCTCATTGCAAAGCTTAAAAAATATGCCTACTACCACCAGCAAAATGAAGAGAGAAGCAGCAGGGGCAGAAATAAGAGAAGGCAGATTGTGTTACAGAATCACTTTTCAGAGCTTATTAAAATACTGCAAGGCTTGAAAATGCTTTTTATCCATGAGTTCATACATGCCTTGCCTACATTCTTTTCAAAACTGTTATTTTTTCCTACAGCCTGTAGACAAAGGAATAAACAAACACAACTGCTACTGAAATTGTGCTGGACTTGTGATGTTTTCAAGAAGCTGTTTCTCCCCAGTGCAAGATTTTGCAACAATGACTGAAGTGAGCCCAGCAAGTTTCCCATTACTGCCAGTGGCAATTGTACAGTAGGGTTGGAGTCAATCTTAAAAACATATTTTTTAGCAGAAATGAAAAAAATGATCCTAGAAACTAAAGATGTTTTTAGAGGACAACTTTTTCTGAAATTGATGGCCAGGCAAATAGACCTGTTGGGTCAGACTAAGGACATTATCACATGAAGGTGGCAAACTGGCATTGAAGCAGGACAGGGATGGTGACTAAAGGTGACTTCCCCTGTCAAAATAAAACCTGTTGCTGGTCTGCCACCTCCCACAATAAAACTTGATTGCTGCTATTGATGAGGAAATCCAGGAATAGCTCCAGATCATGTCATGGTCCCATCATTTACCTCATAAGATAGACCCAATTTGCTTCTGTGTTGGCATGCTGATACTGAAGTGACACCAAGGAATGGAAATGTCTTCTTCTCCCACTCTCTTCATCTCCTCCTTGTATTAATTCATCATCATCATGATCATCATCATTTTTAAAGAAAAATATCTGGAATTGTAAAGTTATTTTTATAATTTTGCATTAAAAATTCTGAAGCAATGAAATTGTGAGAATTATTCTGCTAACCAGAAGTATGGCTGTGGGACCATGAATTGGTGAACAATAGTAGTTGTGTAATGCATAAAGAGATGTGAAAGTGGGGGTCATTATCCCAGTAAGTTGCTGTTACCTCTGATCACATGAATGATGCAAAATAGGAGCCTTGTGTGATGAAATCCTAAAGCTTGATCAAGAGATCACCAATAAAGTATGTCATGCTGGAGACATACCCTTGAAATTTTTCAACCTATTTCTAAATGTGGATGGAGGAGGCAAAGGAATGGTTTACCCCAAGACAGCGTTCTTGCACTGACCTTGTTTAATATCTTTACTAATGATCAGCCACAGCCACCACTCATACTGATGACCTTGGCCTAACAACACAAGCAAAAGACTTTGAAACAGTTGAAATCCAGCTTACTAATGCCTTGAAAGATCTCTCCAGGTACTATAAAGACAACTACCTGAAGTTTAACCCTGCTAAGGCACAAGTGCATGCTTTCCACCTACAGAAAGCCAACAGGAAATTGAAAGTTACCTGGGAAGGTCAAGAGCTTGAACATTGTTTCTATCCTAAATATCTTGGTGTCATCTTAGATCGAACACTAACATATAGGAAAACTGCATGAACACCAAGCCCAAACTAGCTGCATGCAATAACAGCCTGTGGAAATTTACTGGGGGCACATCGGATGCAGAGCCAAAATTAATAAGCCCTGGCCTTGTCTTTCTCAGCTGCTGAGTATGCCTGCCCTGTTTAGCACAAGCCTACCCACACGAAGCAGGTGAACATAGCATTGAATGAAACATGCATAATAATCACAGGATGTCTTAAAACTACGCCTGTTGATAAACTCTGCAAACTAGCTGGCTCCCCCCCCACCCCCCCGATGTGCGACAGAAAGTTGCTGCTAACTTTTAGAGAAATAAGGTTGTACACTGTGAAAGCTATCCACTGCATGGCTATCAGCCTCTTCCCAGTAGACTCGAATCAAGGAGTCCCCCTCCGAAGGTCGAGAAGACCAGTATATAAAAGTTCTAAATAAATAATAAATTCATGAGAACCCCCACTCCTCTTGTTCCCACAGCAAAAGCAAGAATATTCCTTTGGGCAGCTAAACCAGGAAATCCCAATTGGATGGCCCCCTACAAAGGTCTGCCTCCAGCAGCAAACCAAGAATGATCAACTTGGAAGTCCCTGAACAGACTCAGAAGTGGCATGGGCAGATCAAAAGACAAACTGGCAAAATGGCACTATCTAAAATAATTCTCTACCTTGTGCAAATGTGGAGCAGAACAGACAACACCACATCTGTATGCTCTTCCACAATGTCCTGCCTCATGTACAGAGGAAGAATTGTTTGAGGTTATAGACAATGCAGTTGCTGTTGTCCATTTTTGGCTAAAATATTTAGATGCTTGTGCTCCTTCTATTTTTATCAGTTTTATACTAATTTATGCAATGCTTTTGATACGAAATAAAATAAACCTATTGCTGATCTTTCCTATGCCGTAACTTTGTAGTCTCTGCTGTTGAGAAGTGGATGGATGAACCTTATGGTCTGCCCAATCCTATGCATATGTATTTAAAACTAATTTACAATATGTTCAGTGGTGCTTACTACCAAATAAGTTTATCTAGGATTTCTTCCTCTGAGGAAAATGACATATTATGCTAAATGTGGAGTTTCCAATTATATCAGGAAACCAATTCCCTGATATCACAGTAAGCAAGGGAGGGAAGCTTAATTATTTTTATTCACAATTGCAAGGAACCCTCATCTCAATCTGTAGCTATTGACAAAAATGACAGCTCTTCCCCCACCTTTCTCCAGGCTAAATGAATTACAGAAAGGTGCTTTTTGTTGGAATTATGACTCAAAATTAGATCCCTTTGTATTATTATTATTATTATTATTATTATTATTATTATTAAAAATAATATCCTGCTTTTTCTTTCCATACGGAGACTCAAAGTGGCTCATAGTTAAAAGCATTATGTGATATATCTACCTTGTAGATGGCTAGGCCGGAGCCTGCCTGACTGTGGCTGGCCTCCTGGTTGATAAGCAGAGCAGGAGGAGGAGTCAGGCTGACTCCTGATTGGATAGAGCAATCAGGGGAGGAGTCAGGATAGAGAGGGAAAATAAGCTGACAGTTTAGAGAAAGGAGGAGAAGGGTTTTAGCGAGGAAGAGAGAAGGTGGGATTTTAGAAAGTGCAAGTTACTGCAGGGGCTGACAGAAGTGAGAGAACTTTTAGGGAATCTCTAAGGTTTTGGAATAAGGGGAAGGCAGGAAGCCAGAGCTTTACTGAGTTAGAAGAACTAGTAAAGGAGGGCTGTGCCTTAGGGAGCCTTGTAAAGGTTTCACAGATACCTTATTGCCATTTTTGTCTTGGGTCTGTATCCCAGGGAATACTGTGTCTAATAGTAGAACAGTGGTTTAAAGAGATTCTCAGATATAAAAGTTATTATGTCAGAGTGAAGTGTTTGATTCCAGCAACCAAAGTTTTATGATTACTTCAAGATACTGTACCACTCATTACATCGAGTAGTTGTTCATTTTTAATACAAAATAAACTCTTAATTGTTTCATCGTTAATTAGAGTGGACCTCAATCCTTTCGCCTCTTTTAGAATTAATTCTCTCATCATAGTTATAATATACTCAAGCCAAATTTACCTCGTATACATTCACACCCTGTTTGGTTCCTCAGGCCATATTACTGAGGTGGTGGCGGCTACTACTATCAAGATCAGTAGGTCAATCACTTAGACCAACGTAGGGTCAGCCTTTTTGGTGATTTTTATCCTATTGGGGGTAAAGGTGTGTTGGTAGTTTGACCGCCCTGCCCAGGGTTGACCCTTTAAGGTCCTTTATACATTACAATACAGTTAAAAGTATTACTGTTGGGTTTCATCCCTGACTGCACAAGTTTCCAGCCCTCAATGAGTAGATAGACTAGATAGACTTAGGGATTCCTCCCCAATTTCCTGTAGTTAAGTTGGTTAAGAAGGGGTTAAGAAGGGGGAATTGCCCTTTGCATGGTACTATCTCCTCCCCATTTGAATACCTAGGAATGTAATCCTATAGGGAAAAAAAAACGTAACTTCCTCTTTTAAAGGTATCTTTATTGCCCTAGGCTGGGCCATGTGGCCTATCTCCATTTTCAGGCTCTCTTCCTTTTGTCCTCCATAGAGAGAGGAAGCATCTTGCTTTTGTCTATCAAAGATGTAGTAGAGAAATAGTTACTTTTATTATTTTTCTTTTCCTTTTACCTTAGATGATAGCTCAGTGAAGCTAGTTAGCTCCAAGAACCTTTCCTATCCAGAATGGATTTCTTTTATCTTTAATAAACATATTATTTTGATCCTATGAGTTGTGGATCTGCAATCCTGTTCCATCCTGCTGAATGGAAGTCAAACCTTGCTCACTACATGTAAGTTTCTGCTGCATATTTTCTGTGCACCCTGCACTCTGCTATATTTTGGTGGAATCACCCCCAGAGAGGGTTATTTTTGAGCCTAACAGCTCTTGATTCCCAACAATGGGTTATTGAGGCCCAGAACGTGTACGCTGAGCATTTTTAAAGGATTGCATTGCAAAGAGCAATAGAGAAAGGTTCTGAGGGATTTTTGGAGCATTTTTGTTTTGATTTTGATTTTTGGGAAATTTTTCCTTTGACTGGAAGCTGATGGCCATGGAGAGAAGGCAAGAATCTCCTGTGAATCTCCCCAAGCTGGAGACAAGAGGAGGAAATTTCCTGAATTGGAAAGAAAGGCTTGAGCTGGCTTTGAACAGAAAGCAGCTGAAAGTTCTACAAGAGGACCCTCCAGACCCAGCAGCTCAAGGACTGGATGAATGGAAAGATGTAGACAAAACGGTGAGGTCCATAATATCTCTGGCATTATCAGATAAAGTATTTGCATGTGTTAGAAGTGCTAAAACAGCCAAAGAGATGCTTTATCGTTTGGATCAAATGTATGGAAAAGGCTCAATAGCTGAAATTATTCTGGATTATCAAAAATTGTTTACATTGAGAATGCATTCAGAAAGTGACTTATTTGATTATCTGGAAGAAATACGTTCCTTGGTTGAACAATTAAGATTGAATGGAGAGACTTTAAGTGATAAGATGATTATTTCTCTTGTTCATCTGCAAATTGATGAAAAATATAAACAAGCTGTATTGATTTTGAGAAATACCCAAGACAAGGAGAAGCCCATGACTCTTGATGACTTAATTTCTGAGTTGAAAGCTCAATATATTCACCAGAATGGAAGTATCATTGAAGCCAAAGATGGTATGGCCCTTAAGGCTGCAAAAGGCTACAAAAGATTTCAAAATGCAAGCCCAAAAGTATGCCATTTTTGTGGAAAACAAGGGCATCTCCAACGAAATTGCTGGAAAGCAAAGGAAAACAAACAATATTTAAGAAACCCAGCAACTCCTGTTGCTAGGCAACCTGAGCAAGAGATTCCTAGTTCATCAGGCAGAGGTCATTGGAATAACAAAGGGAGTGCTAGTGGGTCTAATCACCCCCCTCCACAGAGGCATTTTTCCAGAGGAAATGCAAAATTAGCTATGCCAAGCCCTAATGACCCAAGTGAGTCGGAACAGAAAAATAAACTAGATGAAGACGTACTTTTTAAGTTTTCCAGAAATAAAGTAAACAAAGAAGATGTGTTTATTGACAGTGGTGCAACTGATCATTATTTCTCAAATAGAGCTTATTTCACTCATCTAGAAGAATGCCAATCTTCTGTATATGGAATTGGCAAAGATGAAGTAATATGCACTGAAATTGGGACTGTAAAATTGACCTGTTTGGACACTAAAAATGATATTTACCTAGAAGGTGCTAAATTCTCCAACCATTTACAGACTAATCTCATAAGCCTCGCAGTTTTAGAACAAAAAGGTTATACGTTTAATTTCAGAGATAGTCTTTGTTCTGTGGAAAAGGATGGACAAGTGATCCTAACAGCCAGTCACTATATGGGATTGTACAAAGTCAATTTAGCACCCAAGATTTCTGGACTTATGATATCAGAATGCCAAAATAAGAATTGTTTTCAACTGTGGCATAGAAGATTTGGTCATGCTTGTGCCAAATACACATTGAAGGCAAAGGATTTGTGTAGAGATTTGGAAGTTGAGCAATGCTGCAAACAAAGATGTGCCATGTGCCTTCAGGGGAAAGCAGTGGCTCCCATTGTTCCAAAAAGTAGTGAGATGGTGACGGAGCGCCCCCTGCAGCTCATACATAGTGATGTTTGTGGTCCAATGAAAACTGCATCTTTAAGAGGCATGAGATACATCCTTACCTTTACTGATCAATTTTCAAGATATTGTTTTGTTTATTTCTTGAAGAATAAAAGTGAAGTGTATGACAAACTGTTGGACTTTCTAGCAAAAGTGAAAAATCAGTTTGATAAGTTTCCTGAGGCTTTGAGAACTGATAATGGAAGTGAATTTTGCAATGAGGCAATTGATAATGTCTTGAGAAAATATGGTATTCATCACCAGCATTCATTGCCATATTTTCCACACCAGAATGGTGTTGCAGAGAGGAAAAATAGAAGCCTAATTGAAATGGCCAGAACTATGCTGTTGGATGCAAAATTACAGCATTATCTTTGGGCTGAAGCAGTTAACACTGCTTGTTATTTGCAAAATAGACTTCCAAGTGCAAGCAGAAATGTGACTCCATATGAATTGTGGAATGGACATCCGCCTTCTGTGAATCATTTGAGAGTTTTTGGCTCAAAGGCATATATGTATGTACCTGAAGTGAAACGAAGTAGCAAGTTTGATCAGACTTCTAAGCCTCTAATTTTGATTGGATACAGTTCTGAGCACAAAGGCTACCGTTTGTTTGATCCCCAAAATAAAACACTGACTGTTGGAAAAGTTGTGTATTTTGATGAAAGAACAGAGAAAAATAACTTTCCAGAGGCTCAAGAGAAGCCAGGCCTCTTTGTCCCAGGCCAACCATGCGGTCAAGAAGGGGAAGGAGCCGCGCCATCCAGTGGTCAAGCGGAGCAACTGCATTCTTGGAGGCCAACTGAAGGGCCGCCACCACCCAGTGGTCAAGCAGAGCAACTGCATTCTTGGAGGCCAACTGAAGGGCCACCACCACCCAGTGGTCAAGCAGAGCAACTGCATCTCAGGAGGTCAGATGAAGAGCCAACACCACCCAGTGGCCAAGAAGAACAACTGCACCTCAACAGACCAAATGAGAATACAGTGCCACCCGGTGGACAAACAGAAATATTGCTTCGCAGATCTGAAAGAGAAAATAAAGGCATCCCTCCTTTGCGTTTTGCTTATCTAAGCAATGAAATGGAACCGCAAGAACCATCATCCTGGAATCAAATGCAAAGATTACCAGAGGATGAAAAGGAGAAATGGATGAAAGCAGCAATGGATGAAATGGAATCATTGCAACAGAATCAAACATGGACACTTGTTCCACCACCTGAGAACAAGAATATTGTTGGATGCAAATGGGTATTCAAGTTAAAGCATGATGAGAATGGAGAAATACAGAGATACAAAGCCAGACTTGTTGCTAAAGGCTATTCACAAGAGTTTGGTGAAGATTATGACCAAACTTTTGCACCTGTTGTAAAACATACAACTCTAAGACTTTTGCTTACTATAGCAGCTTCAAGAAACATGGATGTCCAACACTTGGACGTGTCAACAGCCTTTCTTCACGGTGACTTGAAGGAAGACATTTTTATGCAACAACCACCAGGCTTTGAGGACAAAGCACACAAAGGCTATGTATGCAAATTAAAGAAATCAATCTATGGTTTAAAGCAGGCCGCAAAATGCTGGAATGAAAAACTGAATAAAATGTTGATTGAGCAGGGTTTTGCTCAAGGCAATGCTGACTCTTGTCTCTATTCTAGATTCAAGAACAATAGATGGACATATGTCCTAACTTATGTGGATGACATCATTTTCTGTTTTGAAGAGAAATGCGACTTTGATGAAGTTGTCCAACATCTTAACTGTACTGTGAAAGTGAAACAACTTGGAAACATATCCCATTACTTAGGGATACAAATTGAAAGAGAAGAAGATGGAAGCTTTTTGCTAAATCAAAGACAGAAGATACTGGACTTATTGAAACATCTTGGACTCTCAGATGCAAATCCAGTAAGTACACCCATGGAAGTGAATTACTGGAAAAACTCTTCAGAAAGTGAACTGTTAGCAGACAATAGCTTGTATAGAGAGGCTATTGGAAAGCTACTGTACATCAGCAGGATTACAAGACCTGACATTTCAGCAGCGGTTGGAATACTGTGCAGGAAGACCAGTCAACCAACCAAACATGATTTGATTGCAATTAAAAGAGTTGCAAGATACCTAAAGGGGACATTGAACCTCAAGTTGAGACTACAAGCTACCAGTAACCTCATACTTAAAGGATATGTGGACTCAGATTGGGCTAATGATATTACAGATAGAAAATCAACAAGTGGTTACCTGTTTTTCTATGGAGATGCACTGATAGACTGGACAACACAAAAACAAAAGATTGTTGCATCATCATCAACTGAAGCAGAATATGTATCAGCAGCGGAAGCGTGCAAGCAACTGAAGTGGCTTCACATGGTACTGCTTGACTTTGGAATTAGTGAACCAACACCAATAGAAGTCTTTGAAGACAATCAAGGTTGTCTAAAGTATTCCCAAACAGAGAGAATCAGCCCTCTACTCAAACATGTGGATACAAAATATCATATTGTGAAGAATGCATATGAAGAAGGATTTATGAGACTGGAATATTGCAAATCAGAAGATATGATTGCAGACATCCTGACGAAGCCGTTACCCAGACAAGCTCATGACAAGCTGAAGAAGATGCTGAACCTGATAGACTTGAGCAGTCCTAGATGAAAAGAAGGGGATTGTTGGGTTTCATCCCTGACTGCACAAGTCTCCAGCCCTCAATGAGTAGATAGACTAGATAGACTTAGGGATTCCTCCCCAATTTCCTGTAGTTAAGTTGGTTAAGAAGGGGTTAAGAAGGGGGAATTGCCCTTTGCATGGTACTATCTCCTCCCCATTTGAATACCTAGGAATGTAATCCTATAGGGAAAAAAAAACGTAACTTCCTCTTTTAAAGGTATCTTTATTGCCCTAGGCTGGGCCATGTGGCCTATCTCCATTTTCAGGCTCTCTTCCTTTTGCCCTCCATAGAGAGAGGAAGCATCTTGCTTTTGTCTAGCAAAGATGTAGTAGAGAAATAGTTACTTTTATTATTTTTCTTTTCCTTTTACCTTAGATGATAGCTCAGTGAAGCTAGTTAGCTCCAAGAACCTTTCCTATCCAGAATGGATTTCTTTTATCTTTAATAAACATATTATTTTGATCCTATGAGTTGTGGATCTGCAATCCTGTTCCATCCTGCTGAATGGAAGTCAAACCTTGCTCACTACATGTAAGTTTCTGCTGCATATTTTCTGTGCACCCTGCACTCTGCTATATTTTGGTGGAATCACCCCCAGAGAGGGTTATTTTTGAGCCTAACAGCTCTTGATTCCCAACAATTACAATGCAAGTACATAATATTAATTTATTTATTATTGACCAAAGTGTTGTATCTTAAAAAAATACAACACTTTGAATGCCAAAGTGACAATTTTAATGATGTCACTCTAGATTAAACATTTCCTTCTTATTCAATGTTGATTGCTCAGTTGGGTATTCAAACATTCCCATTTAGTTTAACAGCATTTCCTTGACAACTTTCTATAAGAACTTCATTAAAATATATCTCATTGTGAATGCCCAGAAAAAAAGTGCTGGACAGAACTCAACAGGAGTTCCTCTAGTCATTTTTTTCCTCGATGGGAACTATGCATGATATTACAGTGGATGGGACAACTTAGAAATATATATTGCACAGCATGATCATTCCTGTGATTTGTGATTTTAATTTTTAAAGCTGAAATTACAAAATAAATTAAGCATAGCTCACTTATCTTTCATGGTGGTGCTACTGCTGTGCTTTTTTTTAAAAAAATAAGGAAATGATAATGCAGAATAAGTCTTATGTCACCATTCTTAATAGAATCATAGAGTTGTAGAATTGGACGCATTGTCATGGATCTTTATATATATGATATAAATATGGATACATTATTTGTTGTTATTGTTGTTTATTCCTACCTGACTGTGACTCTTGAGGTAACAAAACTGTTAGATATCCTTGTATGCCATCAGCTATTTCGGAGGAACAATAATATGCAGAAAAACACACACATACACAAGAATGTTCACTAAAAACCTCTATGAGGGGAATTTGGAGATGTTTTCTACATAGTCAGAGGTCTAGAAATGCTGGGTGAGCACAGATATCTGGCTGGTCATTGAGGAGAGAGAATCTACTCACAAGCATTCTTCCTTTTTGTTCTTGTACCCCTGTACTGAAAGAAATGGCCCCAGAGAAGTTTCTAAGAAACAAGAGGGAGGCATCACTATGTTGAGATGTTTGCAGACACACAGAACATCTCTAGCAACATATCATAAAAGACTGTCATTTGAATTGAGAGGCATATCTAACTCCTTTGAGTTGGATTACTCAGAATGAGTCAACACCCACATAAGCAAATTGTTGTCTTTTCACCTGAGCTGAGGTAGGTCCAATAACTTCTATAGTAGTCAATCTCCCCGTACCTCCACCTCAAAGTCTCTTGACCAAATTTCCATTCTGAGCAAATAGACCCAATGTTCCATCAAACTGAATGCTGCCTAAAGCCAAAAATCACCTAAATTTGTGGCAAAGGGAAATCAGTATAAGTGCAACATGCTCAATAATGAATGAACTACATGAAGCAACATTCTACTGGAAAATGGAAGAGGGTGGGGCAAAATGTGAAGCTCGAAAAGCTGATTCTGATGGCAAATGGGTTTTTTTTGGTTCATTCTTTGCTGCCTCTCTAGGAGGTCCTTGAAAATGTGCAGGCACTCGGAAGAAGGCACATAATGATTAAGACAATGCTACTGTGTACTACCATAGAAGCACCCTCTACTCAGCACCCATCTTCCAGTTAGAAAAACAAATCCCTGGCAATGGCTGGGAAGCTTTTTGCTAAATGTGCACAAATATGATGTGGTCATGGGCATTATAATCACAATAGCTTGTGGTAATCACTGGTGGGAAGGGATATGACAAAGCTTTGATTTATGGTTTATTGGTAGACTGAGAGAATCACAAAAATGCCGTGGTGCCCTAGAAATGCTAGCCCACAAGTATTTTCAGATCTGCTCAGAACCCATTTGCAAGAGCTGCTGAAAATAGATTTGCCCTTTTCCGGTAACATGAATAAAAGTGAGGAATAGCACTTGGTTGCATGGAAGGGAAATCTTACACTTTCCTTTGTTTGTCAGCTCCATAATGTGCCTGATGACTCGGAGACATGACAACTGTGCATTTTATATCTACAGGATATCTTCTCTGTGAAGGGTGATTATTATGTAGCTTTTGTGGTGTTCATGACTTACTGAAGTCTTTCTCTGGAATGAAAAAGAAATAATCATTACCCTTCACTGGAGATATTTTATTTGTTCTGTGAGATGCTGCTTCTTCATATAATAATAAAAAACTACATCCTAGGTTTGAATTAGTAAGCACATCAACTTCTATCAGTCACGTCTGATTTCATACTAACTAAATCTGAAAAGTGAATGCTATACCTTTCATAAGAACATTGCTTCTTTTAAAATGTGGATGACTTCAGTAAGGAAGTGAGCTAAAAGAAGGAGCTGAATGATAATCGGAGAAATCTTGAAAATATTTTTATATTCAAACAGATACTATTCTATTGTAAATTTGGACCCCATTATATTCTCATGCCCCAAAGTTCAGTTAGTCTCAACAAAACACACTCACTCAAGCAAGATTCAATATGCATTTTTGAAATAGTCCATATTAAAGGCAGAAGATGTATGCGTGCACATCCGAAATAATGTGCTTCTCCACAGCTTCTTCCTAATTTCTTCCCCTAGGAGAAGATGAAATGGTAGAAAAGGCATTGTGTAATTGCAGACCAGAGGGAGATGAAGGTTGCAAATCCCTGCTTCAGAATTATAATTGCAACTATATTTTCCCTGCCTAATATTGTATCCTTTCTCTGAGTTTTTTTTCCTGATTTTCCATGTAGACCAGGCATGGACAAACTTCAACCCTCTGTTTGATTGGGAATTATCAGTTCAGAAGGAAGAGAAGACTGATCAACCAAAAGGAGCAAAATTGGCATAGTCTTACAGACAGACTATGTAGATGGATGCCATCAAAGCAGAAAAATTGGTGCAGAATGCTCTTCGTACTTGAGGAAGGCAAAGAATTCCATACAGAATCAAAGGGAAGGAGATGTTCAAATTTTCCCAGTTTTGCTCAGTCTGCATGAATTGCTTAAAGTGTATTTGAACCTCATTTTGATGTGTGAAACATGTCAAAATTAAATGGACAACTTGCTAATTCAAGGTTGGCTTGTTGTACAACATAAAATTAAGAATGGATTGGGATAAACTAGAAAACTCTGAAAGAATTAAAATATATAATAACTTCTTTTTTATGTAGGGGTGGATTGATGAAATAAGAGCATTTAAAATTAAAGGAAATGTAAGATATTAGAGAAAATGTTGAAATACAGCAAGATTAAATCTAGATGAAAAGGAAATATGAGGGATAATGAAAGGTGAAATAAAAGAAAAATTACAAGAATTGGACTTTAGTAAAAATGTTAAATTACTTGTATTAATATTACTTGTGGGTTGGTATTAATTCTAATTATTATTTGTCTATGTTTAGCAGAAGTTGAAACAATTAGAGTATATTATAATATTCTGGTAGATGCTTTGGCTTTGGGAGGAGAGAGAAGTGAACTATGCTTTTAATGCCTTTTATGTTTCTTTTTCTTTTTTAAAGGGGTGGGGCAGGAGGTTGTGGGGGAAGGATTTGAAGAGTGCTTTAGTATTTTTCAATTGTTTTATTTCAGTGTCTCTTTTATTTTACTTGGAGGTGTTTAAGTTGTATTTTTTTGAGAACTCAAAATGAAGTTTTTAATATGCTACTACTACTACTACTACTAATAATAATAATAATAATAATAATTTGATAAGGCTGAAACTAATGTGGCTATGAATGAAAAAATGTTTTAGAGTAATGCATTCAATTACATATATGTTCCTTCTGATGCATCACAAAGCCTTCTCAAAAGTGTTTGAAGATTTTAAGATGATATTTCCTTTGCACTCACTTTTGTCTACAAATGCTTTTTAGTTCTTACTATATCCCCCCCCCCCCCAAAAAAAAAAATCTCCTGCTTTAAGCTCGTTCACATTTTTTTCAAATAATGCTGAATGGCCTTTATTGCAAAAATGAGGTCATGGGAAGGAACATAACCAAAACAATTGATTTCTTCAGGGCAAACCAGTAACTGTCGCTTTTAACTGCAATTCATAAAGCTAAATAAATTATGGCATCCTTTATGTCTAATGGTAGAACACCGTAGAGGACATGTTGATCTTCCCTTAGGCTACAATTATAGAAACTTTGTTGGGTGGAAATTGGAATGATAGATATTGGTATTTCAAAGAAAGACAGATTAGAGCATTTTGGAGTCCAATATTAATAAATACTATTCGTTCACAAACTGAAAGATGAGCACATAAGAAATGCTTGAATAGACTTTCTATAACAAATTGGATACATTGCCTCTTTTATTTCAAAATAGTTTAGGTTTGAATAGCATGGGACTCCATGGGTAAGCAAGACTTATGCTGTCCTAAGATAAATTAATTTAGATGGCTTCATATTCTCTGTTCTGATAAATTCTGAAAGTCAAAGTATGTTAAAAAGGATGGACTGTTTTCATTTCCATGCATGCTAGTGATTTGGTTGGTAGTTGTTCACATACTTCAAACTGTCCCAATTTTGTAGTCTCTCCCAATTAACCACTTGTCATCCCACTCCTTCAGCTTCTATTAAAGTGTCCCAATTTCTTTCTTTTCTTCCCACTTTCTGTTGTCAGCTTAATTCTATTGTCTCATCCTGAGTTCAATGTGTCGAAGTATATCACACACAATTTACTTAGTTGAGAAAAGAGGACAAAGTTTTGCCCTTCCCAATAAGCTCTGGTAAAAACAAACTCTTTCAGCCTAGGTTGTATGGCCATCTTTTGAATAATTTTTGTCATATTGACTACCCCCTAATCTTGCTTGACCACATGTCTCCACATTAGCCTGCAAAATGGCAGAGGGTATGATTTTACTAGAGTTAATAGCGTTGCACAAAGCATTGTGCTGTTTCAGATGTTTTACAAATGTGGTCAATGGCAGAATTGTATTACACACTTCCTGTTCTTCCCAATGGTTTGCACAAACCTGGAGTCCAACACTGTTGAAGTCCAGCTACATTGGTGGAAAAGATCTTAGCCAATGTCTCCATAAATGTATAGTTCTCATTATTAATACAGGGTTTCCCACCAACAATTCCCATTAATGAATGTCAATAGTCTAGTTTTAGGAAAAACTTTACTAGATCTTTTCTGGTGACGGAAGTAGCAGGGGACTTTGAAATGAAGTTTCCAATGAAAGAGATCAAGCAGGGCAACAAACTTTGATAGCGATGTCTGTTCTCCCATTCTTTCCTCTTGCTTTTGCCAACCTTAAAAACAGCTTGCATATGCTTCCAGTGATGCAAGGAAATTCTGACACATCTGTACACTTCAGTCACCATGCCTGGAATACCCTTGTGACTTCATGGTATGCATTGTCATAGAAATATTCCAGGAAGGCTGGCAGAGTGCAAAACTGTGACAAGGAATCCTTTGCTGATTTGAGCGCATATGCATAGAAAGTGTTTTTGAAAAAGGGAAGGAGGAGGGACAAAAATAGGGGGCAGGCATTCATTTTACATGCTCTTTTAAGTAAAAAACATATTTTGATTCTCTGTGACCAAAACTGAAGAGCAAGAAGTGGAGTGTATAAAGGTATATTTTGCCAGACAAACTGACCTTTTCATGGATATCAATCTGCATTATAGAAGAAGAAGAAGAAGAAGAAGAAGAAGAAGAAGAAGAAGAAGAAGTTTATTTTTTTACCCCGCCTCCATCTTCCCAAAGGGACTCGGGGCGGCTTACATGGGGCCAAGCCCAAGGCAACATACAATTAAGAACAGTACAATAACAAGTAAAAATAGCATAAAACAGCATAAACAATAATAAACAAGCATCAAGAGCAACAGCAGACTAATTTTGGAGGGCGAGGGGAGAGGCCACTATGTGAACTGGTTAAAGGATAGGGTGATTCAATAGAAACGTATAGTAGCATAGGAAATAGCATGGAAACAGAGAAATTAAACAGGATCTTAACTTTAAAATATAGTAATGTAATATAGGAATTCAGATTCAGGTCATAATTCAGGTAGAAATTTTACAAATATGGAATGTATAGGATCAAGCAAAATGAAGACAACTCCCTTTACAATAAAAAAGAAATTCATAGATATATCATTTCTGTCTCTATTTCACACACTACTGTTACAACCATTCTAGTGGCAAAGCTTAATCAGGGAATTCCATACGTTAAGGCTGGAGCTACAAAACCTTTGCTGTCATTAATGTCTTTCCCTTCTAACTTAAGTATCTTGAAAATACCATCTGATCCTATCTGATATTAGAAGCTAAGTTTAAGCCTACAAGACAGCAAAATGGAAGAGCAATGTTAGTGCATAAACAAATATTTAACAAAATATACAATGCAAAATAAATATGAAAAAGTTTAAAACGTATCAATGAAATCAAATGTCAGTTGAAAAGATGTTGGTAAAATCTCCTCATCCAGCCTTCATGATGTTTATATGAATGGATACAAGATTGTAATACATTTTGAGTCCTTTAAATGCTCCTCATTAGTTGTTCGCTTTTTTTTTGCCGTGTCAGGAGTGACTCCTGGTGTGAGAGAATTGGCCGTCTGCAAGGACGTTGCCCAGGGGATGCCTGGATGATTTGATGTTTTTTATCATCCTTGTGGGAGGCTTCTCTCATGTCCCCGCATGAGGAGCTGGAGCTGATAGAGGGAGCTCATCCGCCTCTCCCCGGATTCGAACCTGCGACCTGTCGGTCTTCAGTCCTGCCAGCACAGGGGTTTAACTCACTGCGCCACCGGGGGCTCCAGTTGTTCGCTTTAACATTATGTGAAATACTGCTATATTGTCCTGACACCATGTATCTTTTCATAATATCATGGCTCACCTTTTGGTTGCTCACCTTATTATGTAGCAAGAATTAATTGGAATTATATACCTGATTGTATCCAAGCATCAAAAAGAAAATGTTAACAATCCAACCTGTCCATTGTCAAATGGGCAAGTAATATATGCCACATTTTAAGAACGATCTTTTTTTTACCCTTTGATTTCCAATAATCTAAATAATCAAGATAGACCATCACTATGGCAAAAACTATGCCAGGTACTTTAAAGGTGTACAAACACCATCATATCAACATTATCAATATTTTAACATATATCCTATCTTTCTCAAATAATGGAACTTAAAACTAATTAAAATGTATAAATTAAAACATTAAACTATTAAAATTCAGGAAAAAACTTTAAAATATCTTTAAAACAATACCAGCAGCATTAAATCACAACTTTTTCACTTTCTAAAGGCTTTGTTGTTGAATAATCTGTTTTGATCTGTTTTGATCTGTCACAGGAAGGAAAGCAAGGATGAAGCCATCCTGGCATCTCTGAGGAAGGGGTTTCAAAGCCTTCCCCAGAGACACCAAAAGAAAGTAAAAAATGTTGTCAAATGAAAGTATTATACTTTTTTAAAAAACCACCCAGAAATTGAGCTGTGGTAATATTAGAATTGAACCATTCAAAAAAGGTCATTGTAGCAATAGTGAGTTAAGTCAAATTTTCTCTGAAGTTTAACTTCTAATTTACTGTGTATACTTCCATTCCATCTGTCCCCTTTCCTCCACAAATCTTCCATATATGGTATTGAAGGAGAAAGACCTGGAAAGCTGGGGAAAGTGGAATATTGATTTTACATTTCCAGTGTTCAGTGTCAAAAAGGAAGTATTCCAAGAAGCTTTCATCCCAACTGAGAAGTCTCTGAAATATTTCAGTATTCAAAAGGAAATGACTTCACTTTATCCAGATGATGTCAATAGCTATTCTGGTATATGTCAGTGTGGAGTTGTTTTAGCATTGGAATTTGCAGAAATATGCATTATAGATGTAAAACATGACCATTTGGTGCCTCTGCAGTTGTATCACATACTTGCTCTTTCAGGAAAGCCTGGCCATTACATTGTCAAAACATCCATAATATTCTTGAGAATTCTGGCTAGTTCTCTTAGCATACGAAATCCTGTGATCCCAGAAAAGAGGCATTGTTGAAGCTGTGATCATTTTTTTTAAAAAAAACCAATGCAGAAATTAACTTTATGGTAATTCTGAGGAATATACTCAATGACCCACAAGAGATTTCTTTAATTCCAAATTCTCCTTTGTAAGACAGAAAACTATGACCTAGAAGTGAGTTCAGCTCAGTGCCTCGCTAAAATTAATCACAATCATCTTCATTTGACAAGCAGGTGCTCTAATTAGCTGCATTTGGAAGTAAGCCTTAGAAGAAGAAGTCAAAGCTGGTGATATCTGCTACATGTTATTTTTCAATTCACAGCACTTTGTGATAGAGAACGTGCACAAAAATGTGAAATACTGGAGCAAACTGTAAAATCTACGTGGAAAGATGCTGCTGGTTCTGTTTTGAAATGTTCATAAGCCTCCCCCAGTATCAGCATGACATTTATTATTAAAATTCCTTCATGGAAGGAAGCTGCCATGTTACAATGCCATAGAGGAAATACACTATTTGAATCAAATCGAAAGCACTTCAGGATGTGCTTTAGTGCTGGACAAATCCCAATTTGAATTGGGTTGACTCAAGCTAGGCTTGTTCCAGTCAGAACAAATCCAAATCTCTACATGGCTAAAAATGTACCAGCAATGTTTATGACCATGCTACCAAAAGCTGATGCATTCGTCCCCATAATCTCCAATCAAAGAACTTCATTATCATCTGAGAATTCATATTTGGCAACCATGGCTATAAAACACAGCTCTTGTACAAATTTACATCCAACTGTTCTTTAAAAACATGGTGTGTGTAAAATGATTAATAATAATATAGGACCTATGGAATTTAGCTCTTGATGAGTTAATTTCTTTTATGAAATAATTATCCTGTTCCAAAAAGGTTACCACTTTTTGATAATACCACATTCGACCTATTTCACCACAAACTCATGAACAATACCATGAAATTTTACTCTTATTTTCCGTAGTTTAACTGCTCATGCCTTCTATTAATAAATCCCAATATACATTCCCTGAATAAGTTGATATTTATTACATGACATAGTCTATTGGCCTCCTCACCTTCTGTTTCTTCAGTAATTTAAATTTAATACTAGCCTACTGTTGTAGTTCAGCGTGATGCTAACATTCCTACTACCAGTAGGAGGGAGAAGAGGTCTGCGCAAGAGTCAGAGGGGGAACAACAGCGGAAATGCATTAGGGAAATAATATTGGCCCTAAATGATTCCGAGACGTTTGAGGGCTTCTCTGATTGCGAAATGGGAGATGGGGAGGAGAGCAGGGGAGTAAAGAGGACTACTCGCGATCCGGAGTCCGATGAAGAGCTTCAGAGGAAGCTCATCTGGGAAATACTTACCACTCCTACATCAGATGACGAATTCATGGGTTTTGATGGGAATGATGGGGCTTCAAGTAGTGATGAAGGGGACCAGGGTTTAGATTGGACCCGTGTGCAACAGATAAGAGACATTTGTAATCAACCTACTTCGAGTGAAGAGTTTGAGGGTTTCACTAGTGACTGGCAACCTGGGAGTTCCTGGCAAGACATAAGTCTTGACAGGCGCTGGCAGCGCTGGAGAGAGGGTCCATCACACTTAGCTGTGGGGGATGAGGCAGCTGATAGCAGTAATGAGGAAGAAGGGAGTAGCCCTTCTAGTGATGAGGAATTATGAGATAAAAGCTGCTGTGTTTACCATAGAACTTTGCAGAAGGCAAAGTGTCTTTATGGGACATAAATCTTTGTTGCTGCCAACTCTCTAGCTTGGGTCCTTGGCTACAGTTTCCTGTGTTCCTGTTTTCCTGCATTCCTGAGACTCCTGCATTCCTGTGTTTACCTTTTACTACGGCTTGACTACGGACCAGTTTGACTTTCGCTTTTGACTTCTGGAACTTTAAACCCTGTTAACTTTGTGCTTGAACATCTCATCGTTTTTGGGACTTCGTTTTGCATCTTCTGTGACTATGTTTTTGTGCTGTGCAAATTTTCAAGCAGATTGCTGAACTTTGAGTTTAATCTGGATTAAACAGCATTATAATCCAGGTTATATTTTTGTTACTGATATTACTGCATTTTTGATGCCAAATTGCTACATTGACTTTATGCACTGAAGTTAAGTGCTTTAAAAGACTATTTTTGTACAATAAAGCTGTGTTTGAACTCTTTACCTTGTGTTTGGCTCTACTTGAGGCTTCTGGGTCTTGACACCTACTAACATTGAAGATATCTGAAATGCTTGGTACAACAAGTGTCTTAGATTTCAGATTTTTAAAATTTTTGGAACATTTCCATATACATAGTGAGATATCTTGGAGATGGAACCTATCTTAAAACACAAAGTTAACTTAGATTTCCTTATACACATAGTGCAAAGGCAATTTTATACACAAGGACTATAATAATTTTGTACATTAAATAAAGTTCGTCTATATAATAGTATGAGAAAATAAATGTATCACTATCTCATCCACCTATCTGGACAATTTTGGACTTTGAAAAAATTTGGATTTCCAGATAAGGGACACTCGATCTGTACTTTTAAACTTAAACCTAAGACACTATAAGACTTAATTTGCAGGTTTTGAAATCACTTCTTTGAATATGAGGTAGTTCCAATGATAACGGTTTATCTAATAAAATTGTTAATGCTATTAATCCTCTTTTGAGGTTACATATTGTTTATATTTGTATAGATGCACAAAACTGTAGTGCTTTTGACTCCTTTTTCATGTTTTCCTCTTTTCTGTCTGCATTGATTGCCATTGTTTATTGACGTAAAAAGAATCTGTATATGTACTTTTACCTAGTATGTAATATTTTGCAACCAGTTTTTATGATAATAATGTTGTATGCAGTTTTATTCCTAATGTGCAGCTTTTTTGAGCATAGTCTCACCTACTGTAGACCTTTTATTTCCCCCCAATTTATGCATTATAAGGCCTAGATACCGGAAAGACACCAGGTTCTGTATGACATTGGAAGCTAAGCAGGTCAGCTATGCTTAATGAAAGATCACATACAAATATCATATGCTGTATTTCAGAGGAAGGAACTGCCTAAGATAACACTGTGAAATTCATGGGTTCTGTAAGTCAAGGGAGAACTTGAAGGCACCTAAATATATAGAAGGCACTTTATCCTGAGAGGGGGAAGGGGGATAGTGGTTTCTCTCCCCCCCCCCCCCAACCATTAATCCTTTCTTCACAAGCACACATTTAAATTCCTGCTCTGCACAATACAAATTGTGTAGATTATGTGCAATATACACATAACCTACACAAAAGCTACCTCATTACTTTATAAATACCTAACACGCAAAGAACATATTTCACCTAGAATAATGGACCTCAAATGGATCTAGTTGCTGGTAAGTTTTTAATTATGGAAACCTGCTCTTGAAAGGAGGAAGCTAGAAATCCAAATTAGTACTAAATGTAAATGTTCCTTTCATGTTAATAATCTGTGGCTCCCTATCTGCCACAAAGCATTTTTTGCATATATTCCATGCATAATTTCATAGCACTACTTCACAAAATAATATATTTTATTCCCATTTACCATTTTCATCAGACTTATTATTAAAGTTTCTTTGTTTTTACTTCTATGTAGGACATCATTTCATTTAAAGTATTTTATCTATAAAGAATAAATCATAGCTTCAATTAAATGAGCTATAAATTCTATCCTCAATTAAATAAATTCTAAGAACTGAAAACCTAAAGTTGAATTATGTCTGCCCATAAATGGGCAGACAATATCTAAAGATCTAATGAAAAGAAATTACATTTCAATTCTGTGTAAAAGTTGCTTTGTCTGATACTAATTTAAACAGCATCATAAATGTGGTAAGTTTTCATTTTCTGTCCTTGTCCTTCCCTCATGTCATGCTAAACTTACCAGTCTGATATTTAAGAATGGATGCTGTTAAAGACTGGATGCACAAAAAACACCCAGTACAACAATACTTTAAAATACTTCATTTTAAAGATAGCTTCCTACTCTACAAGAGGAAATATGGCAAAGACCTCACTTGACTTGTTCAACTGTTTGAAGTTCTAAGTGAAACAACCATGACAGGTAAGTGATGGGTAGAGGCCTTGACTCTAAGACTGTATCATACTTAATTACAATCCAAATGTTCTCCAAGGTCTATTATTAGCAGTAACCAAAACTTCCACTTTGTCCCAGTATATTTGATTGCAGGAAAAGAGACCTGAAGAATTAAAACCCTTACAATGATTGTCCTTCTAATGCTTTTCAAAACTAGTTTATTCTTTATCAAAATGCCCAGTTGCAATTTTCTAGCAGAGAAAAATACTCATTTCTATTGCCTGATGCTGTTTCCATATTCTGATGTATAGCATTTTTGGATTAGAAATCATAGGGAACTCTCACTTGTAAGGAAACATGGAAGAGAAGGAGAAATTGTGTGTACGTAGAGTCAATGCTTCTATTAACTAAAGACTCACTCACAGCCAGCAAGCAAAGACTAAGGCATGGGGGAAGGGAGAGTTTGAACACCCTTATGAAGGAGGCCAGACTTGGTAGGTGCTGGTTGGCTTCACCAGCTCTAATCACATCACAGGGGTGGAGCTTTGGGCTATTTAAGGCTGCTCTGCCCTCCTGCCACCCTCTTTGCTTCAATGTGACCCATTCCCTGGAGAGTGTGAGTATACAGTGGTAATTCAAGGGCCAGGTAGGAATTTTCTACTCCCAAGTGTTTGCACCCCCCCCCCACTGTTTCGAAGGGGTGTGTTAATTTGTTTGGGTGGAATCACTTCTTTGGGTAAGTTAAAAACCATCCAAGGCATGATAAAGGTGAAATAATCCTGATAGGCACTGTGGCACCCTCCTTTAGGGAATGAAGGGTGAACATCTATAACAGTTATTATATATTTTGGAGGAGAGGATCTGAAAAAGGGGCTACCCCTGGGGCTGGAGTGAGGATTCTCACTATTAAAGAAACCTCTGAGGTTTGGGAGGGAACGTCTTCAGGATTGCTTTCCAGTGAGAGGTGCAGCTCAAACATTTTGGATATTCAAGAACTTTGGTGCCGGAGTTATAGAGGGAAAGAGAGACAGCATGATAACGATAAAATGATAAAACACTAACTTACTAACAATCTAAATGAAAATTGTAGAACCTTCTTTGTAGATATCAATAATAAATAATTTAAGAAAAGTTTTAATGTGAAATAATCTGCTATGAAAAATTTAGTTTAATTTCCATTGAAGAAGAACTGGAAAATAATCACTTGCCTTTCCCAGCAAGTTTAGGGCAAAAAGGAAACCTGTTCAGTTTCTCTAGCATGTTTGTAATTCTTCATCACATTTTGACCATACTCTGATATTGCTTGGCCATACATTTCCAGTTTTCATCTGTGAAGTGTTGGACAGTATAAACTGTTCACTACATTTCCATATTTCCCTATTATACTATCCATACAACTTCCCTGCTGAATGAAGTGCCAGTATAAATTGGGATGCAAAGGAAAGTAACACTTGCCAAGACTGCTTTATATACCATAGAGTATCTTCCAGCACTATCTTTGTTTGTCGATATCCTTTGTGCTGAGTTTTAGCTTTATAAACGCAATGCCTTTCTGCCTTTTCTTATTGATCTGGTTTAATTACAGTGTTGATGGAAATACTTGGGTCTTCTATTGTTCATGCCTACAGTTCCTTCATTAGCAATTCCTCATTTGTACAAGACCAAGAACTGCTCAATTATATTAAAGTTTCATAAACTTTACTTTCTCATAAAAGCTCATATAATACTCTCAAATTCAAAATAAAGCCAAGGAATGATGTGCACACCTTTTACTTTGTGTGCAGACTTTGTGAGAAAGCTGAATAGGAAGAAAAATATTTAAAATGTGGTATTGGGGGAGAGCATTATGGATACCTTGGGATGCTAAAACTACAGATGAATGAGGCTTAGAGCAAATCAAAGCTGAATTCTCACTAAAATGAATGTGATCAAACAGGCTGTTGAACTTAGTACTTATCATGAGATGAAATTATTTATTGGGAACACCCAAGCAAATAAGGAGACAAAGCTCCTTGTGATAATAAATAGTCCCTTGCTTTATTTTTTCTAAAACCCCCAATGTTTTTCAGACACTAGCAAAGTTGGCCTTTCTCAAGGGCTACACTAAAAAAGAAAATATAATTCCATTTAATATATTAACAAGGACAACATAAAATGTGTAATATTCTCTAAAAATAGATAATAGCAATGATGATGAAGATGATGATGATGATTACTGTGGTGCAGTTCTTAAAGACCTTGGTTTGCACTTAAAAACAATTAACTCACAAAATTACCATCTGTCAGCTGCAAAAGGCCACCCTACTTGGATCTGCACACATTATTCACCAATATATCACATATATGGGAAGTATCCAACGTGTGATCCAATATAAAAGCCAGCATAGTGATCTTGTTTGCTGTGTACTAATCTTGTTGTGCATCAAATAATAATTTTATTTCTTACCCGCCTCTCCTCATGGCTCGAGGTGGGTTACAACATTGCTAAAAACTTTCTGTAAAATACACATATTAAAACATATGTCTACAAAATACATATTGAAATACACAGAACAAAGATTAAACATAAGATGCAAGTTTAAATTCGTGATTAAAACTGGCTGGGTAGGCCTGCCAAAAGGGATAGGTCTTCAAATGTGTTTTAAATTCTGACAGGTAATTTAGCTGTCAGAACCCTTCTGGCAAATATTTCCACAGTCTTCGGGCAGCTGATGAAAAGGTCATCTGGGTGATGGTTGCCAGTTGGGTTCGGGCATGTTCTGGCATCTCCAGCCTGAGATTAGGACCCTTGATAACAAGCACCTCTATTTTATCTGGATTCAGTTTCAATTTGTTTTTCCTCATCTAGCCCATTTCCTCCTCCTGGTATTTATTCAGAGGAAATATAATAATAATAATAATAATAATAATAATAATAATAATAATACTTTATTTATACCCCACCACCATCTCCCCAGGGGACTCGGAATGACTTACATGAGGCCAAGCCTGACAACACATCAATAAAACAAAACACAATGAGCAAAAACAATACAATTAATATAACTCACATATAAACAATAACACACAATGATGTAAAAGAACAGATACACTGTTCTTAGCTGAAACTGTTTTTGAAGAAATTGAGAAATATATTTGGGTGTCATTAGCATACTCATAATACCCTGCCGCATACCTCTGGATGATCTCTCCCAGTGGTTTCACGTAAATATTGGTATGCATTTGGGATGGAATGGCACCTTGTGGGAGGCCACATAATGGCTTCTTTTTTGTGGAGCAGCTATCCCCAAACACCACCATCTAGAACCTGCCAGAGACTAATGACCGGAACTACTGTAGCACGGTGCTTCCAATTCCCAACTCCCCAGGGGTACCATTGTCAATGGTATCAAAAGCTCCAGAGATGTCTACAAGCAGCAAAAGAGACACTCAGCCCTTGTCAGTGTTAAGATGGAGATCATCCACTAAAGGCACCATAGCAGTCTGAATTTTGTATCCTACTTTGAAATGGGTCAGGGAAGTGTGTGTCATCCAAGATGGCCTGGAGTTGAAGGGCAACTGCCTTCTCAAAACACCTTGCCCAAAAAGAGGTTAGACACTGCTTTGTAGTTATTAAGGTCCACAAGATCCAGGAGGGGGTAATCTTTGGTGGGGCCTTGTGCTCCTGAATTGAGGCCACCACTTCTGTAGTGCCTCAGGGAGAAAGTAGTTTTTCCCTGGATGATGGGAATGGTGTTACAGACAGATCTGCTTTTAGTGATTTCACATTAAATGCCAAAGGTTCTACTTCCAGAGGCTCTCCCTGACTCTAGAAAGATGTGAGGAAGGTGGAAGACAGATTTTGCTCATAACTCAGTGTCTTCAATTATGGCAAAATACTGCTAAGCAGAGGCAAATAAGGTTTTCTCAGCATTTGAAAGATAAACAGTGGGATTCCAGGTGTTAGATAGTGTCTCCATGGGAACTAATTTGGTTTCTTAAGCTAAACCCTTGGATTGCTCTGTATGAGAGCAACTTCATGTTTTCTTAAGAAAGCCACATTTTCCTTGCGCTCTGTGAATGGAGATTCTGGCCTTACTTTCATGTCATATTTTCCTTTTTAGGATTGGGGAATCTCATTTGGATACATTTTTTTGAGCTAAGGTTTGTGGATTTTGACTTTACTGTCAGTGCGGGACTTTGTTTATTGATGCCCAAGATACTCTGACTGTAACCTAGGTTTTGGAATGATTTTTGAAGCTTATACTTTGGATGGACTTTTGCGTATACCTTGGAAATACTTTTATACTCTTTACCTTTGAATGTATTTTTGAACTAGTTTTTTCTATAGAACACTTTTTTCTTTAATAAACCTTTAATTAGTTGACTAATTCCTGTTGGCTGAGCTAAATTTGGGCTAATTAATTCTTCATCTTGGGTGAAAAGAAGTCACATAGATGGTTGGACTGCAACACAGGGCCAGTTTCTAGCCTCCAGCCAGTGCCAGCCTCTCCAGCCAGCCAATGCCAGCCAGCCTCAGTGCTGCTTTGAAGTCCTTCTCCCCATTGTCTTTTTTTTTTTTGTTTAATTGGCTTGCTCTTTTTAGTAATGCAGTCATTGTGGCCATTATATTTATATGCATTTATATATCTCCCCATCTTTTTCTTTTCTTTGTTTGGTGGGCTTACTACATCTTTTTGGTGATGCAGCCATTGGCCAATGGTAATTATTTATTTATATTTATTTATAAATAAAATTTATAAAATCTGGTTGCCCCTGACATGATAAATAAATAAATATATAAATAAAATATTGTATTATTTTTTTCTACAGGACATGCTGCTTGAGTGCTTGTAGATGATGGCATCATCATTATGCATTGTTGCCATCCATGTAGAAAGAAATAATAAATGCAAAAACTATGTGAAGAGTATATTAGAAGAATTGTTTTATTGTAAATGCTAGGCCTGGGTAACAACGCAAAAATTTGGTTTTGTAATCGTTTTGTAATTGGGGTGTTTTTTTGTTTCGTTACTTAAAATAATTACAAAATTTTCCCCCAAAAAAGTTCGGTATTTACGAAATTTCATAAATATTTACAAAACATTTTGTAAAGATGGCGCCTTTTTTTTTTCAATATTTTAAAAATATTTTTTAAATTTAATTATTATTAATTTAGTAGAATAGGGAGGAGAAATTAAAATTATTATTATTAAATTTAAATTATTATTAAGGAGGGAAGGCTGGCACTCACTCTGGCGGGCCCTCTCGCTCGCTCGCCGCTCGCTCGCCCCTCTCGCTCGCCGCTTGTGGGGTTCAGAACGCTCTTTGATTGCAGGTGAACCATAAATCCCCGTAACTAAAACTCCCAAATGTCAAGGTCTATTTCCCGCAAACTCCATCTGTGTTCATATTTGGGTGTATATTGAGTGCTTTTGCCAAGTGTGGTCCAGATCCATCATTGTTTGAGTCCCTCTCGCTCTCCGCTCGCCCGCCCCTCTCGCTCTCCGCTCACTCGCCCCTCTCGCTCTCCGCTCGCCTGCCCCTCTCGCTCTCCGCTCACTCGCCCCTCTCGCTCTCCGCTCACTCGCCCCTCTCGCTCTCCTCTCACTCGCCCCTCTCGCTCTCCGCTCACTCGCCCCTCTCGCTCGCCGCTCTCTCGCCCCTCTCGCTCGGCTCGCCGCTCTCTCGCCCCTCTCGCTCTCCGCTCTCTCGCCCCTCTCACTCGCCACTCTCTCGCCCCTCTCGCTCGGCTCACCGCTCGCTCGCCCCTCTCGCTCTCTGCTCGCTCACCCCTCTCGCTGGCCAAGTGTGGTCCAGATCCATCATTGTTTGAGTCTGTAGTGGTCTCTGGATGTAGGTGAACTACAACTCCAAAACTGAAGGTCAATGGCCCACCAAGCCCTTCCCTGACAGATGGCCATCCAGCCTCTGTTTCAAAGAGTCTCCACCGCACTCCCTCTGGGGCAGAGAGTTTCACAGCTGAATGGCTCTCACCGTCGCCGCTCGCTCGCCCCTCTCGCTTGCCCTCTCCCTCGCTTGCTCAGCCGGCAGAGCTCCCAGCAAGCATCGGCAGGCGGCCATCTTAGGTATTCCCAAAATGGACGGAAATACAAAATTTTTTGGCGCCTGCCGTTTCGATATTTAAAAACACTTCCAGGTTAAAAAAAAAGTTTTGTTATCGTTTCGTAATTCAAAAAATAACGAATTTTTAACGAATTAACGAATTAACGAAACGAATAGCCCAGCCCTAGTAAATGCTTTAATATTTCCTAGAAATCAGTGGATGAATTGATCTTTCTAAAAGTTGGCAGGAATGATGCCCTGCTCCTGTTCTGTTGCTGTGGAGAAATTCCAAGATATATATATATGTATTTGATTTTTAAGACATTTTATTTGTAGAAATTTAAAACATTTCCTAAATATTAGTGGATGATCCAAACATTCTGAAATTCGGGGGGGGGGGGGGAATTACAGTGATACATGTATCTTCTAATGTGCCCATTTTCATCCCAATAATCATAAAAATGACCAAAAAATGATCCTCACAACTTTCCCCATTGTTTCCAATGGGCTGGATCATCCTGGAGCACAGCACTTCTGGTTGCTGAATCACAGAGTGGTATTTTTCCCCTCCAGATTTTGAGAATTTCCTGATAAACAGAACAGGGGGCAGCTGAAAACAGGACTGAAAATGGCACCTTTTTTGGCATCTTGCATACCTCTGCCAGGTACATGGTATTACATCAGACAAGTACTTGAATGTACAAAGACAATATAGGGATAGGTAAAGGTTCTTTGCATTCAGCGTAACTACGAAGCGAAATGGCTATAAAACAGCCTTAGCAATGACTTCTGAGGTGGAGACACATCCCACTAGAAAACTATATTTGTGTTTCAGAAGAATGCCTGCATATGTTCAAACAATGGCATTCACAAATGGGAAGTTTCAAAATGAAGGTCTTGTGTGTTTTTCTTCCCACTTGTTGTGAATGCAAGATTTTAATAAAATAGTGTCCCCAGCCATATGTAAAATGGCTACATCACCAGCCATATGTAAAGCTGTTTTGAATCTATCGCTCTTACTGTTGATAGATACCAGCACCACATTTTGATCTACTCACACATTTCATGAGTGAATAGATCAATTCAGTGCTTCCATTTAACAGCTACATTACCTCTACCCAAGGCCTATGGCAGAGTTCCCAATGCTACTTTGGTCTTCCCCAAAAGGCTTGGTAAGTGGAACGACAACTGCTTCCCCACTGGTTCAGTACTGACCACAAAAAAATCACCTTCCATTCACAGAGGGAGAACTTGAATCCATTTCAGTATATTTAAGTTCAATAACTAAGAAAGAACAAAAAAGATGCAGAGCAATCCTGTTGTACCTTTGAGACTGAGAGAAAGAAATTGCTACTATAAGCTTTCATGGACGACAGTCTCTTTTATCAGATGGGAATCTGCTGGAGTTCACAGAAGCTTATACCAGAAATGTATTTTCTCAGACTCAAAGGTGCGACAGAACCCCTTCATATCATTTTATGCTGAAACAGACTAACATGTTTATGGCATTGAAAAAGGACAATACTTCACAGAGCAATGACACCAAAGCATAATTTTAAAAGCTCAGATATTAGATAAATAGGTTTGTGTCACTGAGAGAAATTCAAACCACAAATATTTCTCATTTGTTATTTACAATTTTAAAAGAAGATTTGGTGAAAATATCACATTTTAGGCTTTATTCCTTATTTTACTTTTTAAAACAGAAATAGCCTACTTAATGGTTTCTCTTTATACTAAGAATTGTTTTTCCCTCTTGATTTATAACATCAGTTTAACCTAGTCTGTTTCAGTGTTGTGGTTTCTTTGTAAGTAGTATTGTCAGGATATGCAACAAGGTCACAGACCACACTTTTGTAATTTATCACAGAAATTATATGTACACTTGGACAGGTGATGAATGAGCTGTAGAAAAGAATTGTCTGTGGATAATTCAAACACTTGTTTCGGCCGGATATCCAATCTGGTAATTATCTTCCTTAACAGTAAATTGATTACCCATACTTCCTATCTGACAAAGGTGAAAAAGCTGACCTCTTACATAACCTCAGTATTATTGTGTGATGAGTCTGTCTTCTTGCAAGACAAAAGACACTAAAGAGGCAATGAACAAGCATAGCTTATTTATCTGTCTTAAGCACAAAGCAGCAAGCAACAGATGATCTTACAATGGAAAGGAAGCACAGAAAATACAATGTACCATCTTTTCCTCATTCTGAATCTCAACTATTTAATCCTTATATTTGCCAGTATCATGAAAATGTATATGTCTATCCTATAATAATGGAGGTAAAATAATACAAGAAGAATTCTAAGAAAAACATAATTACATACTAGATATAACTGAAAAATTTCAAGAAATCTTAGAATCATGGAAGAGACCATGAGTGCCAACTGGTCCAACCCCCTAACATACAGCAATGTACAATCAAGACACACCTGTCTATGCAACTTCTGTTTAAAAACATTTAAAGAAGGACACTCCATTACACTCCGAAGCAGCATATTCCACTGCTGAAAAGCTCTTACAAACACAAAGTTCTTCCTAACATTTAGGTGGCATCTCTTTTCCTGTAGCTTGGATCCATTGCTTCAGTCTTAGTCTCTGAAGCAGCAGAAAACAATCTAGTTCCATCTTCAATATGACATTCTTTCAACTGGCTAGGAAGTCATTTCTTAACCTTTCTTTTTCCAAGTTAAATGTAACCAGTTCTAAAACTGTTCCTCACAGAATATGTTTTCCAGACCATTTGAAAAAAATTTGGGCTACAATCTGACCACTGTCATTTTAAAGATGTGAATAGTTTGTGTGCATAAATTCCTAACCTAACCTCTGCCAGTTTAAAAATAAAGACATTGGAAAAAGCTCTCATAAAGTGTTTTGAAGCCATTTCAGCACAAAACAAGGCGACACATGACATAAATAGAAGTACTCTTTGAAAAAAAGAAATATTCGCTTGGATCTTCATGCCTCCACGTTAGCTGACTATATAAAACATAATATGATCCCTAGAGGATTAAGGATATATAAACCACCTGGCATGTTTAAAGAAGACAGGGATTTCTTACAACAATGGGTTAAGATTCTAAATAAATGCTCTTTGGATTTGATGGCCCTACTAATTATGAAATCCAATGCTATTATTAAGGAAGGAGAAACTCAAATTGCTAACCTTATGGAAAATATTATGAAAGACACAACTTCTCCAACCATGCTTGAGACTCTTGACAAAAAGTGTAGTGATTTATATAACCAGGTGAAGGAATTTAAAATTAAAAAATTTGATAGAGACCGTAATGACTATCTGTCCAATCAAGTCTACCCATGGCTATTGGGCAAAGAGCAAGCCCCCTCTAGGAGAAGGGTCAGTTTTCATCCTCAGTTTACAGATTCCTCTACAGAGGAAGACCCAGGAAGGACAACTGAAAGCTCTGAAACCTCTGACGCACCCTCTTTAAGACGATCTACTAGACATAGAAATAGGAATCGACCATCCTCCTCGTCTTCCTCCACTACTTTTTTTCGAAGGGGCCAAAATCGAAGACACCGGACCTGATTGTTAATCTATCTGATTACAAGTTATCTGATTTAGAAAGGTCAGTAGTAAACAAAGGTCTATCATTTGTTCCCACCCCAAAATTTAATGCATTCCGAGCATGCATAGATTTGTTTAAATTGTTCAGAACCATTCGTCTAAGAGAGGTTTTCACAAACAACACACCCAACTCCACCATAGATCCCTTCAAACCTAAGAGCAAGTTTTGCCCCTCCACAGACAACATACATATCAAGTGCTTTGAAAAAGTAGTAGAGAGGGACTTCAATAAGTTAATCACCCACAGACAACCATTCCATTCTAATTTATCCGACATTGAAAGAACCACATTGGACAAATTGAGTAACCTTAAAGAGGTAGTCTGGAAACCAGCAGACAAAGGGGGAGCCATAGTGTTACTCAACAAAAAAGATTACATTAAGGAAATCAACCTCCAGTTATCTAATAGTAAATTTTATAAACCTGTTGCTTCAGACCCCACTAAACACATACAGTCCCTTATCAGGGTTGTGTGCCAAGAGGGATTATCCTTGGGATTTATCTCTTCTTCCACATCTAAATATCTACAGAAAGAATTTCCTAGAATACCCATCTTCTACACTTTACCAAAGATCCACAAAGGTGTTATTCCCCCCCCAGGCCGACCCATTATTTCAGGTTCATCTTCAGTGCTGGAACCAGTTGCTAAGTACCTGGACTCTTTTTGCCAACCCTTTGTCCCTCTCTGTGACTCCTATATCAAAGACACTAAGCACTTCATTAATGTTATAGAAAATCTCAAAATAGAGGAGGATAGTGTTTTAGTAACCATTGACGTCACTTCACTGTATACCAACATTCCATTAGATGAGGCCCGTACTACCATAGAGAATGTGCTCCATAACAGAACCAAGTCACACCCACCCACACATTTCCTTATGGATCTAGTAGATATAGTTTTGGAGAAAAATTATTTCCGTTTTCAAAATCAATTTTACTTTCAGATCTATGGTGTGGCAATGGGCAGTCCATTGGCCCCCTCTGTGGCCAATTTATTTATGGCAAATTTAGAGAAGACTGTATTATTAAATCCATCTTTAAATATGTATCACACCAATATCATATATTACGGACGATTCATTGATGACATATTCATGGTATTTAAATCAACCGAGGCCGCAGTAGGATTCTCTAATTGGATTAACACCATACATACGTCTATTAAGTTCACCAGCCATCTCAACCTGTCACATATTAATTTTCTGGATGTTACAGTCTATAAAGATCACAATAAACTTTTGGTCAAGAACTTTAGAAAACCCACAGATAAAAATTCTTATCTTCATTACAACAGCTTCCACCACTTTAGTTTAAAAACCAATCTTCCATTTTCACAGCTCCTCAGACTTAAACGGAACTCAAGCACCAAGGAACAGTTTATTCAGGAAAGTGTCACTTTAAGCCATGAGTTCAGAAATAGAGGCTACCCCAAACATGTAGTAAGAAAAGCATTAACCAAAGCTGATAAAATAGATAGGGCTACCTTACTGAAAGAATGCCCCAAACCCACAAAAAATCAAATTATTTGGACACAAGAACTATCGCACTATTCCAAACAGATTACCCGGATCATCAAAAAGCACTGGCATCTACTTCAAGATATTCCAGGTTGTCAAAAACCACCCATTTTCGGTAATAGGCGTACTAAAAATATAAGAGACTTGTTAATCCATACAGATTTAACCACGTCTACTACTACACCTAAAAGCACTTTGAGAGGCCATTACCCCTGTGGACGCTGTAAATGTTGTCCACAATCATGGAAAACTAAGGAGGTACACAACTATAGGAACAAAGTGGGCACCACGCTCAAACATTTTTCCAATTGTAACAGCAGTAATCTTATCTACCTTCTAACATGTGACTGTGGTTTGTGGTATATTGGAAAAACAACAAGACCTCTGAGAATTAGAATTTCTGAACATAAATCTAGAATAAAATGTTTATCTATGGAGTCCCTCCTATATTCACACTTTACACAATACAAACATTCATCCAATTCTCTCAAATTTTGTGCTCTGGAATGCATCACACCAAAACCCCATATGAATTTGGAAGAACTATTATCCCAAAGGGAAATGTTCTGGATCTTTAAGTTGAAAACCCTTTCCCCTCAAGGACTTAACGAGTCACTTAATTTTAGCTGTTTCCTTTAAGTTTCTGATTACTCTTTATAAACCTGTGAATGACCCTTCAGAATTACTCGCAGTGTGAATTTACTCCTAGCAGAGTCACTTTTTGTATTAGCTACTTGGCATGATGTGAGTATATGTTATATGTTTGATGTATCCATTATTTTCACTACTGTAATTGTGCTGGAAAATACTTGTTACTCTATGTGATGTTATTTTTGTTATAGATAAGAGTCTAGAGTTGCTGAATTTATCAACTCCTGAGGAAGGGGATTGCTTTCCCCGAAACAGGGTACAAAAATACCCGGGCACCCCTGTTGAATGCCATTGGGACTTTTCTTTGAAGACTTATTTTGAGAAGCAGTGCTCCATTTTTCACTGGACTTGAGTTGGATCTTTTCCATGAAGATTGTTTTGAGAGTGACGCTTCATCTCCATTATTGTCTTCAGCTTACATATAGCCTCATGACTCTATACTTACTTTGTTTATATGACTTTTTGCATTGAATATATCCCTGAAGCCTATACACAGTGGAATCCCTATCCAAACCCAGAACTGTTATGTTTGAGAGGGGTTGCTCCTTTTGATTTCTGTGTACCACTGAATTGAGCTTTGTACTGGGGATTTTGGTAAATAGAATATTTTATGTTTTCTTGATAATACACTTTGACATTACGCATAGATTGTTTTGTGTTTGTACTGATATCTTACAAGTACTCTGGGATATTGTGTAGTAATAAATAGAAGTACAGCAAAATATTTTGTTAAGTTGACAGGTTAGCAGTAAATTGTTCAAAGTTTATGAAGAGAGAGAAAAGACACACCACAAAATATCCACAGTTTTAAGCATCTTAAAAATTAAAAAAAATACCATAAAGTGTGTAACTGTGAAAAGAACATCATGAAAATAACAGACACTATTAAACCCCCCCCATCAGATTCCTATAAGCAACACTTAAAACACAAATCCATCTTGTTGAGTATGACAGGGTTTAACGGCAGGTAAGTGCATATAGGATTGGTGTTTTAATGAAACGAATAAGAACATATTGTAGACATGTTGTAATATGGTAATATCATACCATAATGAAACAGTTTTTTTCAGAGAGGGGCATCCTACTTAAATCAGAACCTAGTTATTCTTTGAATTCACGTTTCTATAAATTTTAGGCTATATAAACAAATGAGCAGATAGAACTACTTGTTTCATGTGAAAAAGCACATAACATTTTAATGTCAACAGATTGCTGTTAGTCCTTTAATCTATTATTGATGATACTCAGAGATAGTTATTGCATAAGGACCAAATTTTGTTATTTTTAGTAGTAGCAAGGATTGAAGTAACACAGTATTGAAAAATGAGTGGAAACTAAACAGTGAGATTGTATTTTCAAGTATTGGACAGTAGCCATAGCTGAACAATAATAGATTAATCAGAAGGGCAACTTTAAGAAGGACAAGTTTTTGGCACTGAAGCTTTTCTTTATAATATTTGTTAATTTGGGATCCACAGGACATCAGGCACCCCATCATATTTCCAAAGGCAATAATAAGCAAGGCATAATGCAGAATAATATTTCTAATAACAGTAACAATCATGATAATAATTCTTTTATATAGCATGTGATTGGACTTTTCCAGGAATATTTGGCTTGCTCGTCCAAATTTTCCTCCCTACTGAGTATACTGATTAGGGCTGAAATCCTATCACATTTGGCAGATTGCACAATTTATGAAGGTAGTAACCTTTATAAAGGTAGTAACCTTATTCTTTTCTTTAAAAAAGAGGCCAATCAACATTGCAATACTAACTCAAAAATATACCAACCATAGAGGAAGAGAATTAGATAGAAACCTCTACTGCTGGTAGAAAGGCCACTATTGTCAGCAGATCTGAAAGATATTTCTATATAGTAACATGTGGGCAAAACTGTTCTACTCACTGTGACTGAGCAGAAAAGCCAAGAAATCAATGTAGAGGCAAATCAGTAGAGCAGCCGAGTTATTCCAGGATCTCCTCAAATCCAGAAACGAGTGATACAATTCTTTACTAAATTGTTTCTCAAAACAATCAACAAATAAAATTAGTAATTTTCTTAACACTAAGATGATTTATTGGGCAATTTTGCATACATTCTGCACTTGTTTGTTGTTTTGTTGGGGGGGGGGGCAATAGCATTTTTAGAAAATGCTGCTGTAAGGGAGAACGTGAGGCGAGGAGTCCCTTAACGCACGTGTGACAGGGTGGAAACCTTTCTATCCCACCACTGCCACCAATGTAAACAAAGTTTAAGGAACGAGGGGCCCCTTAATGCATGTGTGACAGGAATTTGCGTGAGGGAATGACTAATGATGTAAGAGACCAATGATACTGGTAGATTTTTGCTGCCACCACCTCAATTTTATTGTTTGAGGAAACAAAGGTGTGAATGTATTTGAGGTAATATGCACCCAGGCTTCTGGTTCTTATTTTTGGGCTCCTTTGCTTGCTGACTGGACTATAAAGAGATTTAGATTGACTTGGTTTCACTAAGTACGACAGACTGAGGTGGACACCAGTTAACAATGAACTAATAGCAGATTTATTGAACTTCAAGAAGATGACAACTCATAAAATGAGTGGTACACACGCGTATTGTTGTTACTGAGGCTTAGGCTTACTAGACATAAGGTTTCTACTGAAGGAGCAGCTTTTACTTGAAGTGAGATATCTTCTTCACACGATTCAACCCTTTGAAACAGTGTGTTTCTAAGATCAGTCCCCTGACTGTCTTACAGAGTAAACAGACTTCCTCTAGTGTACTCTCCACTATAGGGCAATAAGCCTTCTTGTATTTTCTCCTAAATACAAGCTGACAAGTCTTCTCGCTGACTATCCTAGTACAGCTCTCCTGAAGCCCTTGTCCCTGTCTGTATTCCCTATCAGGACCACTCACTCAAAAGCTTCCTTCTCCCTGTCTAAAATACTTCTTCTCTGTTGAAATCCTACTTCTCTCTCTCTGTTCGTTAGAACCCTTCTCTCCCTCCTGTCAGAAGTGATAGCCTTTTTCACTCTCACCCAACTCCTCCCCTTGGTGCTTAAACCAATCAGGAATTGGCTGACTCCTCCCCTGCCTCCTTGCCTATCCCAAGATGTCAGCTATTTCTAAGCTTCCCTACCAAGATGGAGACCCAGCTCACTGACTCTCAGGCTTTGGCCTAGCCGGCAAAGGTTAGAATCTACTACAGCTGCTCTATGTGTAGAAAATATTGTGCAGAATACCCAGGTTACAGTATTTTCAGTGCAGGAAACAGCATTTTCTACATCGAAAATAAAACTTTTGTGCTTAAATATTATCTTCTGCAGGGAGAATAATTTTTTTCTCCTCAGTCTCCATGTGAATTTTGAGTGAAGCAAATCCTGAACTGCAAATATTCCCTCAAGTCCCAAATTTCTTCTTTTTCATGAGTAATTCAGTTTCCTCACTAACCTGTCTATTCTCCCTTACCTAATTTGTCACTTTTTATTCTTAAAACCTTTTCTGAAAAAAAGTGCACATTTTTCTAGTATAAGCTCCAAACTGTGGAAATTCCAACATCTGAAAAATTTCAACATCTGTGCCCCTTCCTAGATTTTAAGGACCTGAAGGTTGGACTTCTGCAATGTGCTTTACATTGGGCTACCTTTTGTACCAAGATCAGAAACTCCAGTTGGGTCCAAATAAGGCAGCCAGATTGGTTACAGGAGTTAGCATATTACACCCAGACTGAAGTCACTCCACTGGCTGCCAATTTGTTTCTGGGCAAAGTACAAAGTGTTGATTTTGACCTTTAAAGCCCTTCATGGTTTGGGTCCAGGTTATCTACAGGATCTCCTTCTTCTGTTCAATCTACCCCAATCACTGAGGTCATCTGGGGGGCAGAGGTGGCCCTAGGTAATTTTCAACGGTAAGCAAATAGTATTTTGGTGCCCCCCCCCCCAACCAATCACTGATATATATTTTCTGTTCATCGTGGGAGTTCTGTGTGCCATATTTGGTTCAATTCCATCATTGGTGTTCAGAATGCTCTTTGATTGTAGGTGAACTGTACATCACAGTAACTACAACTCGCATATGTCAAGGTCTATTTTCCCCCAAGAGCGACTCAAGAGTGCCCCTGGGCAAAATCAACTATACTGCAAATGCTTACTTTGCGTAATGGGTGGAGCCGCCCCTGCTGGGGGGCGGCTACTCCAGTGTGCCAGAACCCAACTGGCAACCACCACCCAGAGGACCTTTTTATAGGTGACCTCATGACTGTGGAATGACCTGCCAGAAGAGCTCCCATAGCTAGATCAGCTATCAGAATTTAAAACACATTTGAAGACCTATGTCTTCTGGCAGGCCTACCCAACCAGTTTTTAATCTCAAATTTAAACATGCTTCTTATGTTTAGTCTTTGTTTTGTGTATTTTGATATGTATTTTGTGGAAATGTTTTAATATGTGTATTTTAAAGAATATTTTTAGATGAATGTGTGTTTTAGCAATGTTGTAACTTGCCTCAAGGTATGAGGAGAGGTGGACAAGAAATATTGTTGTTGTTGTTGTTGCTCTCCTTCTTGTTATTGTTATTGTTATTATTTTCTTTCAGGAGGAAAACAATTGCTTAAATTAGTATATGCTTCCTTTGAGAACTAATTTACCATTATATCACAAGCCTTCAACTTTTATGAGCATTGATACATCAGTAATATCTTCTTCCAACATTTTAAAAACAATTTTATAATAATCTTTCCATCCCTACCAGTAAAAACATTAAGCCAGGAAAAGTGTATTTCTGAATAACTGTCAATAGTGGGTGAGAGTTTTAATTGAACATAGCTTCAGTAGGCTTTGTACAAGTTCAATCTTGCCTTGACCTTCTTCATTCTAGGATTCTGCTTGAAGCATGCTTGCAGTTTGATCTAACTTCATTATCACAAACAAAACAATTTAGCAGGTAGCTTTAAAGTTGTTGTTTTTATGCCTATTTGTTTTGTTCAATTGTATTTTATATTGAGTTTTACTATATGTTCTGTTTTCAGGCACCTTGTGCCATGTGTAAGCTGCTTTGAGTCCTTTTGGGGAGATGGAGGTGGGATACAAGAATAAAATTATTATTATTATTATTATTATTATTATTATTAAGTGCAATAGTTTAATCTTCATTTTCAAAAAGTTGATAGTTATGGGAAGAATGTGGGAAAATGTGCACCAGCTGAATATAAAATATGTATGGCATATACGATTGGCTCCATTTCAACTCTGTGGATATCTAGGCACTTTAATTTTAGATTACTGCAATATCTCATGCTGCGGTACAGAATCATTCTCCTCTCTCTTTGAAAATGGCAAATGGGGAAAGATTCAAAAAGCATTGCATGGTAGGAGGTTTCCTTTGACTTCTCAGAAGAGGGAAGACTCTGTGAAAATGCATCCCATCTAGGTGAATATGGGACTATTTATGTTCATTGAATTTGTGGATTCAGGGCTGGGATGATAAGGATAGGAAACACAGCATTGCAAAAGATTTTCAATTTTCAAGATTTGATGAAATAAAATGAATAACAGCTGTGAATAATAACATGATTTTACTGTACTTAACAAATTATGGTTGTAGAATGCTTCTCTTAATGCAGCCCTAACTGAATATACTTTTACATATAAAAGTCTTGAGAATAGCATTACTTATAAGAAATAGACCAATGGCAATTGAAGGAATATAATCTGCAATGTGTCTGTGCAACTTTTATTATATTATTTCTATAGGTGAATCATATCAATTGCAGAGGCAGGGACATTTACTGGAAAGATTTGAAGGATACATTTTAAAAGAATGCTTGAAATAGAATATAACAAATTGATCTCAGACTGATGTTGCTATGTAAATATAGGTTAAATCTGAACCTACCAACATGGCAAAATTTCTGAGGAAAGCAGGGGAAGGGCTTTCTTGATGGTTGCTTCCAAGCTTTTCAACTGTTTGAGTCATAACAACAGCAACAACAACAACAACAACATAATAATAATAATAATAGATAATAGACAATAATGCAGAATAATATAATAGTAATTTCATATTCATGCTTGGCAGAAAGGGGTTGGACTGGATCTCCTTTTGTGTCCTTTCCAAATGTATGAGTTTAATAATAATAAAAATTATAATAACACCAATAATGATAATAATAAATGGTAATGTATATAATAATATAATAGTAATTCCATCTTCCTGATTGGCAGTATGAGTTGGGACTTGATGGCCTTTGGGGGTCCCTTCCAACTGTATGAGTCTAATAATAAATAATGAATTAGTAATTAATGAATAATAATAATAATAATAATATAGTATATAGTAATTCCATCTTCTTTCTAGTAGTAGTTTAATTTTTGAACCACTTTCTAAGACCCCAATCTAAGGGCTAGGGAAACAGGAGTGTAATTTTAAACTACTTCCTAAGTTTAAGTTTTAAGAAGTACAGAATGGATTTTAAGCACAGGTCATTTGCTATGGGGAAGCGACTGGCATTGCAGCTGCCGTGTTCAGCCTCCTCCTTCCCTTTCACCCCAGGCAATTTTATTACAAGGTAAAGAAATGCTCTGAATCAACAAAATTTCCATTTTTTTCTGAAACCTTTCAGAAGGGCTGTCTTGTTTCAGAAAGATTTGGAGGCTGGTTCATCTGTTTGTATTTGGTGGTTTGTTATTCACCCAAATCTTCCAAAATACAAAATAACCTCCAAAATTTTGCCCACCCCTAATTTGGACCTTTGTTGGACCTTGGGGCAACTGGATTATATGGTTTACCCCAGGTTAAAGCACATTAATCTGCATGCATCATGTAGATGCACTGGATTAAATGACAATATAGATGCAGCCACATAGGACTGGATAGAGATGTGAACATTTGTCAGTCTCATTCTTATTAACATTTTCATCTCAAACCTGTTTTGTACTAGGTTATAAGAATCCTCCACACATACTTCTAACAGAGATATTTGGATATATGGATTTATTTTTGTACATAATTTCTGATTGTACACAATCCCCTCCTTTTTGGCAAAGTATTTTGCAAATGTACAAATTTTAGTTCTGCACATTTTTTTTAAAAAAAGGATATACAGTATTTCCTGTGCATTTTTACTTTACAAATGAATCTCAAGTTTAACAAATAAATAGATTGTAGAGGCTAGATATACTTTTGACCATTCATTGCATGAAATAGGAATGTTAACCTTTGTTTCTTTCATTAATCACATGAAAATTACTTTGTTCAGATATGTCATCACTGCATGAAATTGTTTCACATATTTTTGGTGGGATTTTTTTTGTTTTGCGTTTTTACAAGCAAAATTAATTAAAGGAATTCTTGCTCAGTGATTTTTTGGGAAAAGATAATTGCAAGTTTGCACAATATTCACATTTTTTGTCATTTTGGGGGGCTGCATCATGTGTAAAACAAATTGCTTTTGCAGAAAAGCAATGAAAACAGAACAGTTCCAGTGTGGTTTTGTTTTTGTCTTGCTTTTGCTTTGTAAGTCATAGATGAGAAAAATGGATATTTTCATATGGAAATGTGAACCAGTGGATTATTTTTCATTCCTAATGTTGGATTATGCCTGATCCTATCAGTAAATGCACTTGTCAACCATAGAATGTGACATAGCACTACTAAAACTGTGAAAATGTCCAGATTTTAATGCTCCTTCTTTTTCAAGTGTCCCAGGTTGACTTCTGAAAAAGGGTGCCACAGATTTCATTTTATATATTAATCAGCATATTGGTTGCCCCTTCCTTCCTGCACATAGTTTCATGACAAATTATGAAACTATTTCAAATTACATGACAATCCTGGTAACACTTTAAGATACAGGTAAGAATCCTCTCATAACTATTTTTTTCAAAACTATAAACCATAACTGGAGGGATACTAAAGGTGGTTCAAATGTTTACTAGTGAAGAGCATCTTGGGGGTCCAACTCCTTGTTTAATCTCTAGCTTTAGCGCTCTGGAATCTAGCATGACTTGACAGCTCACACTTCAGTGTTTTCTCACCAGTTCTCCGTCTGCCAAAAACTTCACATGCTTAAACAAAATGTAGTTCACAAAGCATTACAGGCAAATCATTTTTTATTTAGATTGAGTTGTCTTTGATAACAGCAGCTCTGTTGAAGGCTGGAATTGGAAAAGTGAACACTTCTCAGGAAATAGGTTCTGCAATGGGCCTTTAACATATTTTCCTCACTTGATTGCCCTCCTCCCACTCTGTAATGGCAGACAAAATGCCAAAGTGTTCATGAAAGCTCACAAATGATTATATTATGTCTTGGTTTGAATGTGAATTGAATAAAATAAAAAACAAGTTACACACTCGTAAACGTTCATTACATCCTAAAGGATCTCTGTCCCTTTCACATGACTTTACTTATAGTGTCCAAACTTTCATTCTGTTGTGGTTTCACATTAACATGAAAGATAGTACAAAAACCTCAGCGACACAACTCTTAGGGTCAAATCGTTCAGTTTCAAAGTAGTATGCTTTTGGGGGGGGGGGGGATTCAAATGCTTCTGAAATGAGGGGGAATTTTACAGGGGTGCAGAAATATTTCAAATATAGTTCAGACCGCTGATCTAGATTTAGTCATACCTGTGAAAAAAAAGGGGGAATTAATAATATTTTGACAAATTTAAGTGTCATTGATTTCAAGAGGTTTTTTTTTTATTCAAAGGATGAAAAACTGCAGGGTAAATTAAACAAGGACTACATGACTAAAAAATCTGGATCAGGTCTACTCCACAGGGATGGAACAATTTAATAGCCTTTTTTCTGGACTAACTTCGAGGTCCTGAACCGGTGCCTGGCCGCTGTAATGGTCTGGATGAGGGCGAACAAACTGAAATTAAATCCAGACAAGACAGAGGTACTCCTGGTCAGTCGCAAGGCCGAACAGGGTATAGGGTTACAGCCTGTGCTGGATGGGGTCACACTCCCCTTGAAGGCGCAGGTTCGCAGCTTGGGTGTGATCCTGGATTCATCGTTGAGCCTGGATCCCCAGGTTTCAGCCGTGACCAGGGGAGCATTTGCACAGCTTAGGCTCGTGCGCCAGCTGCGCCCGTACCTCGGGAAGTCTGACTTGGCCACGGTGGTACACGCTCTGGTCACATCCCGCCTTGACTACTGCAACGCTCTCTACGTGGGGCTGCCCTTGAAGACGGCCCGGAAGCTTCAGGTAGTCCAGCGCGCGGCAGCCATGTTACTAACAGGAGCGGGACGCAGGGAGCATACAACGCCCTTGTTGTTCCAGCTCCACTGGCTGCCGATTTGCTACCGGGCCCAATTTAAGGTGCTGGTGTTATCCTACAAAGCCCTAAACGGTTCTGGCCCAAAATACCTTTCGGACCGCATCTCGGCCTATGAGCCCACGAGGGCCTTGAGATCGTCTGGGGAGGCCCTTCTCTCGATCCCGCCTGCTTCACAGGCACGCCTGGCGGGGACAAGAGAGAGGGCCTTCTCGGTGGTGGCCCCCCGGCTGTGGAACACCCTCCCTGTTGACATCAGATAGGCGCCCTCCCTTATGTCTTTTCGTAAGAGCCTAAAGACATGGCTATTTGAGAAGGCATTTAACTGAGTGCTACATTAATTGGTAATGACAACTGGAACGGAATATGGACTACGAGATTGGTTATGATTCTACGATGAGACGGAGCGGATTATTTAGTGTAATTATATTATTGTGTATTAGTGATATGTTGATTTTTTGTTATTGCTTTATTGTAAATTGTCTTTTATATGTTATACACCGCCGTGAGTCACCCTAGGGCTGAGAACGGCGGTCAATAAATGCAGCAAATAAATAAATAAACATGCAAATACTAAACAAACAAAACACTTGGTTGTGTTAAGAGAGTTTTTAGCTCCCTCAATGACACCTTCCTTTCCATTTAAACTGGCAACCTCCCAATGACCCAGCTATTTTTTATGCATCTATGTTACTAGTGTAGCCTCCTTTGGCATGTCAGATTGGGATCTGTATCTTGGTTTTCATTTAATACAGAAAAATGTCTTTAGTATACCCATGTATTCAAGTACCCACTCAGAATAATCATCCATCCCTATACAGAGTCATTACCTTTTCTCTGTCAAATAGGAAGAATGATATAAAGTGTATAAAGCCATTAGTAATGGAACAAGCTTCAACTAATGTTTTCAGCTAGCTAAGTTGAGTTCTCTCTTTGAGTTTTGCTTTTCTGTGCTGTCTGATTCCTGGTATACTCATATGTATATACACATACACACAGAAAGACACTCATATCAAAAAACCGACATATTGCATTTGTTTAAAACTTGTAAAATAGCATCACATTTACATAGATAATGCTGCATTTTCTGTGAATCATGTGAGAAATGAAAAAAACACAGGTTTCTCAGTGCCAATTAAAAATGAAAGATAGCCCTAAGTTTCATTTTGCAAGCATCCAGAGACATCAACTACTTTTTGTTAGAACGAAAATACTTTTCTGTGAGTTCCTATCCAACAGGGAGAGGGGGAAAACACAGTAAGTTTTACTTAATATATTAAACACAGTGAATCAGATTGTATATGACACCTATCCTGCGTGACAAATGGGTTTATAAAGTATTACTCACATAGCATAATGGTAATTTGTCTGCTAGGTATCTGGAACATATGCATTACATTTTTTCCTAACAGTTATAATTCATCATTTCAGTCCACAAAATACAGGGAAATTCCTTTTTTTCTCAACAGGGGATAAATAGGATGTCAACCCTGAAGTTACAATGGTTTCCCAAAAGCAGCATCAGTAATTTATTCTTGTACTCGCCCATAAGTAGCAAAAGAGATGGGTGCTTTGGGACTGCAGCATTTTTGAGTAATATATCAAGACCTGTATCTGAATCATCATTTTACAATATGGTAGCATCATGCTGATCTGAGCAGCTGTCACAGTTTGTGGAGATGTCATGAAATACATTCGGCAGACTCCTCTCAAAGGAACAAGTAGTATTTTAATCTAAGCATACTGAAAGCTATCAGTACCGTGTTAAAACTGCAATAATTATGCTTGTCCCTCACTAAATTGATGGTGTCTTCAAGTTTTTTCTTTCTTTTTTCTTTTTTGCATTAGTTCCCAAAATGTTTATCATTCTGCTTTTCCTATAGGCAATACAATTGATAACCAAGTGATCAATGAAATTTGAAATTGGAAGCATAAATTTGAAAAAGTGAAGAAGCTGAATTCCAATATATGATCAAAAAGATTATATCAGAATGATAATGTCAGTTTCAGGACTGTTCCAATATTTTTTTTTCTAGAAAAGAGGTGATTTGAACATGAGTCATGGACACTCTTCTATCACTATCCAAGTAGGGACATAGCTGGCAAGTCATCCTCTTCTAAAGTGTTGAAAAGCATGTGCCTCACATCACAGCCCCAAACATTCTGATATGTACTACCACTCTACTCACAGGACTCATAGGGCAATACATAACAAATAACATAATGTAGTTTTGGTAGTCCTGTATAAATTTTAATGCATGCTGCAGCATCTATTAAAGGGTATAGAACACACTAAAGAAACTGGGTTGCTAAAGAAAGTTGTAGGAAAGTCTGAGTTATGTCCTTTAATGGGCTGCAACAGATTACAGTATATTTGAGATCACTGTGTGAAATTAGCTCCACAGAATGCCCTCGCTGAAATGTTTGGTAGGATTGGAAACAATGTAGCAAGGAGGTTGCTGGATAATGCCCCAAGGGCATGGCAGGCTATCAGGGGGCTAAGTGTCCCCCTGGGAGGGGTTTTTGATTACTTCTATTCCTAACTTTCCCCTTTACCCCCACATCCTAGGTTTCAGGAACACTGGTGTGCATCTCTCTCAGAAATGGGCCCACCCCCCACCAAAGACAACCAACCAGAAAAACTAAAAACAGCTTGAGACCAGGTTCAATGGTTAAAGTTCAATAGCCAGACCTTTCTGGCCTCAAACCAGTTCCAGACCTGTCAATCCAATCACCCATACAGTAAACCAAGTCCCTTTCTACACTGCCATATAAAATCTAGATTATCTGCTTTGAACTAGAGTATATGACTATGTAGACTCATATAATTCAGTTCAAAGGATATAATACGGATTATCTGCTTTTATAATCTGGATTATATGACAGTGTAGAAGGAGCCAAAGGGACCTGAGTCCTCCCAAACCAGTTCCAAAATACATTATAGTGGCAGTGCAGATCTGCCCATAATTCTAAAACAGTTTTTAAACCGCCTTTAAAAAGCTTTCTAAACAAAATTTTCAAAATATTTGGAGCATACACCCTTAATTTTTTTAGGCCAACTGAAATTGCACAATCTTTACTGCCTGCCAGAAACATAAATTTCATGGAGTCAGACTTTGTAGAGAGATATTCCATAATCAGAATGCTGTTATGGAGAAACCTTGCCACAGTTGAGTCTTTGAGGATGGTGAGACACATAACAGGTCCTCCAATGATGATTCAAAATTCAAGACAGGATCTATGGGTGGAGGCAGTCTTTAACATATTCTGACCAAAGCTGTTTTGGACTTTCTAGGTCAAAATAGTAGCCCAGAAGCAAATAGGAAGCCAGCACAGTTTTTGTAAGACTGGTGTTACATAGTCTTTAAAATATGCATATCTGAGAACAGTCTGGTCACATTTTGCTGTATCTTCCAAACACTTTTAAATGCTAGTCCCTTGTACAGCATGTTGCAGTAGTTTGATCTACTAAATTTGGAGCCTGTTCATTTAGGGACAATACAATTCCATCTCAAATTGGTTTCAGATTGAACTAATCTAAAGCATTACTATCTTGGACAAATAAGACACCTTCCAACAAAGCCTCTATCTAATCTGGACTCAGTTTATTGGCCTCATTGACTGCAATGCCAAGGTCAGACACTGATTAAAGTACTTCTACCACTTTTTCGTCATCTGAAAAGAAGAAAAAGAAGAAGAAAAAATACAGAAATATAGCCGTCTTCCTTCAGCATACTTGTGAGGCCACAGTCCAAACTCCTGAGGACATCACTCAGTGTTTTCAAGTTGATATTAAAAGGAATGAGGGGAACCAGCATACTGGATCCCAATGCAAAAGAAATGAAGACTTAGGTGGAAATATTTCATTTTACTACCTTTGCAAGTTATCCAAATACAAATAGAATAGTTTCTTGGTGCCCTGTCTATTTTCAATATAAACAATATCCTTAAAAGCATGCTATGACCAGTAGTATCAAAAGCCACCAAGATATTCAGGAGAATGAAAAGTACTTCTCCCATGTTTCTCTTGACACAGATTGTTGTAAGGTGACAGAGCAATTCCTGTACTTGGACTTGAATGTAAACCCCCATTGAAATGGATCATAAAATCAGTTCAGTTCCGAAGTGGTCACTATCAATTCTAGGACCTTTCCCAGCACTGACATGACAATTTAATATGTTCAGATATGATATCAAAATTATCCACTTGACCCCAAATGTCAGTATTTATGTTTTGGCAGAAGTTAATTACTTTTATCTCCTACAAGGCTTGGTTTCTCTGTGATTTCTTTCCTGTGTCACACACAGTACTACATAGACTTCTGAAGAAATCACAATGTAAGAATTGAAGCCATCTTAAGCTTCAATTCTTACATTTTGGTACGAGCCATGCACGTGCATCGGGTATCTTGTCGTAAGTATGAAACTAACGAAATAGTAATGACTTACGATGAAATACGATTAAAATGCACAAGCCTACCAGGCACAGACAAATCAGTAGTATAGTAATAGTATACTACTTTAGTGTGTGTTTTCATGATGTATTGATGACAGAAATTAAAGCTGACTAAAAACATGCTTCTAACAATCAATGCCTTATACTTCTGAAGGAGTTAACTTAAAAATTTAGTATTCTGCACACAAATACCTTCTCAAGTAAAAAGCTTTCGAGAGTATTAGAAAGTATATAGAGTTACCCGTGCTCATAGAATCATAGAATCAAAGAGTTGGAAGAGACCTCATGGGCCATCCAGTCCAACCCCCTGCCAAGAAGCAGGAATATTGCATTCAAATCACCCCTGACAAATGGCCATCCAGCCTCTGTTTAAAAGCTTCCAAAGAAGGAGCCTCCACCACACTCCGGGGCAGAGAGTTCCACTGCTGAACGGCTCTCACAGTCAGGAAGTTCTTCCTAATGTTCAGATGGAATCTCCTCTCTTGTAGTTTGAAGCCATTGTTCCGCGTCCTAGTCTCCAAGGAAGCAGAAAACAAGCTTGCTCCCTCCTCCCTGTGGCTTCCTCTCACATATTTATACATGGCTATCATATCTCCTCTCAGCCTTCTCTTCTTCAGGCTAAACATGCCCAGTTCCCTAAGCCGCTCCTCATAGGGCTTGTTCTCCAGACCCTTGATCATTTTAGTCGCCCTCCTCTGGACACATTCCAGCTTGTCAATATCTCTCTTGAATTGTGGCGCCCAGAATTGGACACAATATTCCAGGTGCTGAATAGTTATGATGTAAAACTTTAAGGCAATGATAAAATTTATCATGGGATGTAAATGAACTTAATGAACCATCATTGTACAAAAAAACAGAGTGCTTGAATATCTTAGCAGGAACAAATTTAAGATATGTGTTAAGAAGCACCATTGCAAAATGAAAGATTAAAAAATTCTAAGATTTATCGTTTAGGGCTATCATTCTTCTTACAGTTCTGAGGAGTGGCTTATTCTAATGCAAGGTGCATTTACATCCTGTATTTGAGTAAATGGGAAGGGTGAATTTGTGCTGGATGAGAGGTTTCTTATGTCTAAAAAATGGAAAATGCATAACATTCTACATTCTACGGAATGCTGATGATAGAACATAAATCTTTTTGTGACAGGAGAGTCAAAATAACAGATAAGAGTTGGAGAAATGAGGAATTTTTAAAACTTCAAGTTCAAATTTGGAGAAAATTCAATACCAGGAATGGGAATTGTGCAGTCAATGGTTACCTAAGCACTGGGCTGTCTTCTCTAGTCCTCAGGATGATAAAGAAGAGCATCAGCCAAGATTGCTGCCTTGAAAGTTTTGTGTATGTATATATTTTGAGCAGTTGCTGGACCTGTGTTGTTGTTGTTACTTTGCAACTGTGGCTGATGCTTAATGTGTCATAGCATATCAATGACCAGGGTTTGATCTATGTAACATTACTTTGGATTAGGCTTGGGTAACCACGGAAAAATTTGATTCTAAACTCGTTTTGTTTTTAGGGGGCCCTTGCGTTTCATTTTTTTTAATAATTCCGAAATTTTCCTTTTAAAAATTTCAAAATATACGAAATTTCGTATAATTACGAATCGATTCGTTAATGGCGGACGCGATTGTGCAATATGCTAAAAAAAACCTCCAAATGGGACAGGGGGAACTTCTGAAGCTTCCCTCTCCCTCTGTTGTTGACTGTTGGTGTGATAAAACAAACAACAACTATAAAACTTGCACCAGACATGCGAAAATAATTACGAAATAATTACAAAATAATTATGAAATAATTACAAAATAATTACGAAATAAATTGAAAAAATTGTTTCGAATCTAATTTACTCCTCACACTATTCCTGCATGGCTCAATATTAGATCGTAAGCTAATTTAAATACGAATTAATAACGAATTACGAAATTAACGAACAAAACCGCCCAAGCCTACTTTGGATAGTTCACCAGGATCTTCCTGTTCTAATATCACAAGGGGACATCAACAGGTTTCCTTCACCCCCTGCCATCCGAAACCTCAGAACTGGAACTGGCACACTGTACAATGTCATGTACAGTTTGCTGCAGGCTGGCCTCCTTCCTTGTCCCTCACTATTGATTGTCAAAATCTATCAATTGTTCACAATCACACACCATTCCCATCACTTACATTCTTTTTTTAGTTGAACAAAATGGCACTGCTGTAGCCCACACCAAAAATGGTCCTTTGCCTATCAATATGTTTCCATTTCGTCCTAGATGTACTCTTAACCATAACTATAGAAAGAAATGTGAGCCATATTTTCCTAGAAAAAAATAGGAAAGTAGGAGATTTTGAGTTGTACTGGCTGAAGAATCTTTCAGCTTTAAAAATAAATATTACTTTATAGAAATACTAATTATACACTGAATGATGTGAAACCCACAGCTCTCTGGGCTACTCCACAGAAAGCCCACGCAAGAACTCAGTTAGGTTTTTCTATCACAGGTTGCCTAAGAAACAGTTTGGGCCATGTCAAAATCTATATTGTTAAGTAAATCTGCAATCTGTGAAGATGTCACTGATTCACATAAGAGTAGAATGCCTTTTTACATATTTTACATTGTTGCCTTCAACAATGCTAGCAAAAGAAAAGACTTGTGGATACAGAGGATTTCAATTGGCTCACCAAGTTATTACTGTCTCTTCAAACTAACTACTTTGTCCAAATCTTTGGAATGGAGAATGCTATATGAAAACTATCATTCTCTCAAACACTTCCCAGAGAAATCTCAATAGTTCTTCCCATTTAATTACCATCATCTCTATATAAAATGGACAAACATCATCATAATCGTTGTTGTTGTTATTCCTTACCCACCTCTCCTTGTAGCTCAAGGCAATTACAGAATAACCAAAACACATAAGCATTGTAAAAGTACCACAGTTTAAAAACTGTCTAGGTGTTATAATTCATCATCTCATCATCATCACTATTAACTATCCCAAAACATCAGCATTAAAATTTACAATTAAGTTAAGGACATTATTGCACAAGGCAGGCTAGCCAATATTACAGCTGCATGATTCCAATCACATGATACACTAGCGTCTTGCTATTGTTTGCCTCTCTCCTGTGATTCTCAGGCCCCAATAGTTCTTAATCCTTAATCCATCAGCTACCTTGGTGCAATGTGATTCTTCGGCTTCCATGCCAGTAGTAAAATGATGCCAGGGATGGAATTTTCCCTGTCTCCCCCTTGCTATCCCAAACTGTCAGTTTTCCTTTTATTTTATATTTTATATTTATATTTGCATTTTTGTTTTGGTTTTAAATGCTGGAATTGCTCAATTGTGGTGGAGGCTCCTTCTTTGGAGGCTTTTAAACAGAGACTGCATAGCCATCTATTGGGGGTGCTTTAAATGTGATTTTCCTGCTTCTTGGCAGGGGCTGAACTTGATGGCTCATGAGGTCTCTTCCAACTCAAGGATTCTATGATTCTATTATTTTAATTGTGCTAAAATGAATAACAACAATTAAGGAACAGCATTGTGTGGGAAGGCAGGGTAATGAAGATCTACAAATGAATAATTGTGGGACCACAAATTGATGAATTGACACAATTCCATTACTGAAGAGAAATGGAATATTAAAGTGCACATTCTTTATCCATTATGAATGATAATGTGACAGTAGTGGAGTGGTATGTTTGTGTGATAAAGTCTTAAGTAACTTAAGTAAAGTCTGAATATTTACTTTTCCTTTGGTTTTAACCACATTTGCAGGAATATGGTGCATCTACTTGTACCCTTGTAATAAGCCATTCTCATTTTGGTTTTTCAGTGTACTACTGTAGTTTATTTATGAAACTATTCAAAGTCTTCTATATTCCATAGTTGTGTCTATCATCTCTTACCCCATTTAGAATTAAATAACCACAGTACAGCTTCTTAGCCTACCCTCCACCCAACACTGGGACTCAAGGGAGCTTATGCATTAAAAAGATACCTCTATAAAACATACAAAAGTTAGCAGTAAAACCAAATTGAGCAAACTCTATTAAACACATCTTCACATGTATTACACTAATTTAATCTATTCAATATTTTATTTATAGACCCCAAGAGACTTTACCTGGTCGTATAATCCTGTCCCATAAATCTATGTTTTCTGTGATGGTGATGGCAAGCTATTTCATACAGTAAGCTGATCACAGGTGAATTCTTAACCACAATTTCTTTTTCTTTAGAAGAAGTACTAATTAGTTGTCTGCAGGAAATTAATAATTCTTCCCCATTTTCCCTAATGAGATGCACATGAAAGTCTTTATAAATTGTCTCATTTAAAGAATCTTCTGGTTCCAATTAGAAAAAAAATGTATCAAAGACTCATTTAGGGTGTGGGAGTGATTTAAAATAGACCCTTATATTGGAGTCTTTGGTAGAAATTCAGGATGAAAAACAGGTTCCCAGAAAGTAATAACACCTCAAGTGTTTGTACTTGTGTTGAAGCACTACAGAGAAAATTGGAGGGAGGTGAGAGGGAGATGGATGAGAAGACAGCTCAAGAAGATTAGAGAGGGAAAAAAAGCATTTGATGTTATCCTTGACATAACTTTAAGAGATCTGTCTAAAAATATGTCTACGAAATTTTAAGCTACCAAGTTTTCTCTCAGTTAGTCTAAAAGGTGCTGCAAGATTCCGTCCCATAAAAATATTATGTTAGCCAGTTCTGAGAAAAAATATGAATTGTATAATAGGCTAGCTATTTCAGGCCCTGTAGGGTAGCTATTAAAAGTAAAATGTTTTGGATCAGAGTTAGAAGTGGTTGCATACTGGGCAATAGATGGCGAACACAGAGCTAAGAGTTATTACTTTTCACAAAATGTGTGCCACAGCTGTTAGGAAACTGCCTCGCAATAAAACACTAGTATGAACAAACACGTAAGTCCAATGTCTCATAGAAAAAAAAGAAGTACCCATTTAGATGTAATACTTTTCCGTAATTAGGTGCTAAACATGCTTGACAATATGTAGTTGAAGGAAATGTTAGTAAACTCTAATAATCAGTTCTTTATAGCTGTATGTGGTTACATTTCCTTATTGAATTGTGATTAGGTAAGCTCATTTCAGCCAAAGGAATTTTTAAAAATTCTCCTTACTCCAGTTAGGGGAAAGCACTTTTCCTAGGCAGTTTTCTAACCTCTTGGGTATACTTTTCGGTGCTGATTATAGTTGTGGTTACTGGATAAAGTGTTTATCTTTTTTATAATATAATATAATAACATCTTACTTTCTATGGGAAATGGTAATAGGAACCATGTGCACAAAGAACACACATTTCCTATAAGCATATGATACGTCTATATGATATGAGCCAGTGAGGTGTAATGATTTGGACTATGACTCTAGAGACTATTGCGCGAATCACCCCTCCCTCATGGAAATCAATCTGATGATTTTGGACAAGTCACACTCTGTCAGTCTTAGTAAAAGCAAACAATCTTTGAACAAATCTTGCCAGGCTAGAGTCACTTTAGGGCCATAATAAATTGGAAATTACTCAAAGGCTTACAACAAATTTAACAGAAGGAGCCACCTATTGGAGTATATAAACAACATGTCAACTGATTTGATTGTTTGAATAAATACCCAGAAAGATTACAAAGCCTCCTATCATACAAATAATTTTAAAACCCAAAGATTTTTTTAAAAAAATCTTAAGGACAATGTGGATGTTGACTCCTAAAAATCACACCTTTCAACATTTCCATATGACCTTTCTTTGGAAAAAGGCAATCATTGTCAACCTCAAATATCATACCAAGGACTTTATTGCAAAAGGTAGTAAATCAGGCATTGCACGACACCATTTGCATCCTACTGCTGATCTGACTCTTCTCCATGACTCTCTCATTCCAAGCTCTAAATGTGTAAAATGTTCCACAACATTTCCCTCACCAACCTTGCAGCAGTAAGTCCCTTCTGCTTCTGTGACAGCATGGTAGCATTAAAGTGACATCCGGAAGTAGGATTCTCTTATCCTTGCTCCTCACTATTCTCAAGCTGTCTGTGTTTCTTTTATTTTATACTTATATGTGCCCTTTAGTTTTGGTTTTAAAATTTGGGATTGACCAATTGTGCTAAAAAGAATTTAAAAAAAATCAAGGATCAGTGGTAAAGCAGCAAGATGGGTTTAAGAGGATATGCAGGAAGTACAGTTACAGGACCACAAATTGGAGAATTGGAGCAATTCTGTGTTTGAAGGAAAGATATAATATTGAAGGTGATCAACCTTGTATATATCTACTATCAATAATTGTGTGAATGCCATGGAATATCACATCCATGCAATAAAGAAGTTATTGATTGAAAATCTGTCAGGACCCAGAAGCCTTAAAATAATGCCAGACACAAAATAAAGGTTCAAACACAGCTTTATTGCATAAAAATGGACCTACAAAGCACTTAACTTCAGTGCTAAGGGTCTCAGGAGTGATTTGGCATCAAAAAGAAGTCGTTACTAGAAACAAAAATATAATCCGGATTATAGCGCTGCCTTATAATCCGGGTTAAACAAAAAGTTAAGCAAACTGCTTGAAAATTGAAATGGCACAAAAACACAGTCACAGAAGCAGGAAAAACGTGGTTTCAAAACTAAGAAATGTTTCAGTCACAAAGATATTAGAGTTCAAAGTCCAGAAAAGCCAAAAGCGTAGTCAAACTGGTCCGTGGTCAATCCGTTGGTAAACAAAGGCTGGGACGCTGGAATCACCAAGGAAACAGGAGTTCAGGAGCACACGAAGCTGTAGCCCAGGACCCAAGGTTGAAAATTGGCAGCACAAAGAATTATGTCCTATAAAGACACTTTGCCTTCTGCAAAGTGCAATCCAAACAGAACACACTTTTATCTCAAAGTACTTCCTCAGAGCTTGATGAGCTCCCCATCCTCTCTTCATCACTCTCAGCTGCCCCCAAACCTGCAGCTGAGTGCCCATCCCTCCACCTCTGCCAATGAGAGTCTCCTGGCTGCCAATCCCCAGTGAATCCCTCAAATTCCTCACTGGAGGTGGGTTGGTTACAGATGTCCCTTATTTGTTGTACACGGGTCCAATCTAATTCCTCCTCCTCTTCCATATCACTCCCAGACCCAGAACTCCTTTCAAACCCAAGGAAATCTTCATCCTCTGTTGGTGCACAAAGTATTTCCTGAATACGTTTCCTTTGTAATTCCCCCTCAAACTCTGGCTCGCGAGCAGCCCTTTTTACACCTCTGCTCATTTCCCCATCCCCCATCTCACAATCGGAGAAGCCTGGAAACGTGTCAGAATCACTTGGAGCCATAATGATTTTCCTAATGCGCTGACGCTGCTGTTCTCCCTCCGACTCCAGAGTAGACCTGTTTTCCCTGCTACCAGGAGTAGCAACTTGACCAACACACTGAACTACAACAAAATCAGCTTTCTAGTTTAACTGTTTGCCAGTCCAAAATGACTTAGGTTATAGAAATTGGTGTTTTAGTTAAACCTCCCAGCTCTGTGATGAGCCTTGACATTTTTTTGCAATGAGAGGTATTCTATATTTATCAAGTAGCTGAGATAAGGAGTATGCATGGAAAATTTTCGAAGAATGCATGACATTTTGTCTGTGTGGGGTGAGCCCCTGCCAGTAGTCATTTTTCATGTAATGGTTTGCTAATAAAAGAAAGTATTTTGAGACATGCTAAATAAATTTCAAGTTTTATGGCAAGCTACTCCAGAAAAGAAGTGAGAGAGAAAGAGAGGAAAAAAGACGGAGAGAAGAATGTGATGTCAGGGACCAGGTGAAAAGGGTAGTACAAAATACGCCTCCTTATTGCATTTCCTATTTCGTACTTTAAAAAAGGAGCTTTAACTGAATTTTGAGATCAAGACCATATTGCATATCACCACAGTCTACTTGCAGGGTGTCTTTCTGCAAAACGGAATGACTATAAAAGCTATTATACATAAACTCTAGCAGATGGCTGTAGGCATGCAGAGCTAGGCAGACTGCTGCTGTTGCCATATTTTGTAATGCAATTTCTAAGGTACTGACTGAGTTTAAGTTTTATAAAAAGTTAAGTCAGGCAAAAAGGACAGACAGATGCACATGCAGATTTGAGTTAACCCCTTTTCCTCTGAAAGAGAACAAATTTGATTTGCATATGTCAATTAAAAATAATAAACAATATAAATAAATCTTTATTTGTATCCCATCCCATCTCCCCTCTGGAGATTCGGGATGGCTCACAACAAAAAATGGCAGCCATTTGATGCCAAAAGTACATAATAAATAAACCAAATAATTAACATGACAAAGATAAACAATAACAAATCAATAAAGCACAATCAACTAAATATTTCATACAAATATTTAAAAAAATGTAAAAGAGGAGGAAGGGGAAGATAGAAAAAGTGCAAATTGCTCATGGCCTGATTAAATGCTCAATTATAAAAGGCAAACAATACCAAAATTAAGTGAATGCCATCAAGAAACAAAGCACATTGGAAAGATTAACTTATGAAGTTGAAGGCTAAGATCTAAATACAATTGCTCCTAATTTGAATCGACCCATTATATCAATGGGATTTGCATGTGTATTAAACCCTTTTAGAACACTGCTGAAAAGGTTTTGGATCCAGCCATGTAACATCTATGACTTTCACATTTCCAGTTCTTGAAGCGATAAAAAGAAAGAGAATCAAGGTTATTGTGTGTTTGTGTGTATGTGGAGAGAGATGGATATTCTCTTTTAATGACCTACATTTATCTGGTGTTTGACCAAAACTCAATTTCAGAAAAGCATTTAGAACTACACTGAGTATGATCAGAATGATTTTCCAACAGGAGGTGAAACGTAAAACTAAGGATACAGTAATCCATCACAATTGACCTTAATTCCCCATTATTCCAGCAGAAAATTAATTCTGATCCATGCCTAGCTTGGATTATTAGCCCTTTTCCTGTACCCCACACATGACATTTGACATGTTTTCATTGAAATTTTTCAGAATGAATGATTTTCTTTGGTACACTTTTCAAATTGGCAATTTGTAAGGTTTTACCAATTATTTCCATGTGCTTTTTTAAAATGGTTTCTTTTTTTCTCTAGATACAATTTCCACCCCACCCTTGGTACATTAAACCACATTTTTTGCAAATGTATGGATTACCAACTGCAGATTGTGTGGCATATTATGTTCAGTTTGGAGAGATATGACTTGTGCATTGTACTGTGAACCCTATTAATTTCTCAGATATCTCAAAATAAAGCAAAAACATTTTGATCTCCAAGGGATCCATCACATGGATAAGGATGGTTTTGAGCAGACTGTTTCCTTTACAAAGATATCTTTCTGACCTGCAACATGGGGTGCATCTGCAGTGTAGCATTAATGCAATTTGATGCCACTTTAAATGCCATGGCTCAGTGCTATGGAATCCTGAAATTTGTAGTTTGGGGAGGCACCATACTCTTTGTCAGAGGAGCCTTGTAAAACTACAATTATCATGATTTCATAGCATTGAGCCATAGCAATTAAAGTGGTGTCCAACTGTATTCATGCTGCAGTGTACTCATGGACAAAGCCAGGATGAGCAACATAGGTAAGTCAAGACACTAACAACCTTAGTGCCCTGTTTTACCTATGGAATCACCGCAGATTGTGGTGAATCTGGCAATTTCCCATGGAGGGCATGGGGAACCTGTCGCCACATGCCCCACATCACCTGACTTACACTTAGCACCATCCCACAGTGTGAAATGTCTGCAGTCTGGCTTCCCCCATTGTTACTAATGCAACATGGGAAGCTTCCTGTGTTGCTGCCATGGCAGCATATGCTGGTTCCACTTTAGTTTAGCCACAGAGCCCCACTGGAAGTAGCTGTACATTGTGGGATGGGAACTGGCAGTCTCTGTGGCTAAATGGGGGAGGAACTGGCATATGCTGCCAAATTGAGCCCCATCTGATGAGGTCATAAAACAAACTAGGCTAACAGTGCATAGTATCATTATCCAGAATGACATAAGATCTTCTTATTGTCTAACAGTGGAATCTGGCTCTCTTCAAAGAGAGCTTCCGATGTGTTGTAGAAACACTATTTCTGATGTCATTGCTTCGAAGTTCCAGCTTTTTCCATCTTCCCAGTGCAGTGATTAAATTGACTTCAGTGCCATAGTGATCTGTGGAAAACTATAGTGTAGACATGCCACAGTTGTCTTCTCACCCAAATGTCTTAAATATCCCCAGGCAGAAGAATAATGAGGCTGTATTACTTCTAAGGGATACTGTGACCTCCTTCAGCCCCACATCTTTTTAGTTTTGAAATTGTTCCTTCACTGTCATTACCAAGCACAGTCTGCAAAACAATGAAAGAAAGTATATCAATGTTTTTTCAAGACTATTTGGCATCAGCTAGTATTGACGTTGTTTCTTTCCACGCTGTACTTTTTAGTTAGTCTCCTCATTGATATGGTTTATGTAACAGCAAAGGAGAACATTATTTTAATGATGAAGTGGAATGTTAAGCCACTTAATTTGTTTCCAAAAGCCATTATGTTATTGAACTTCTTTTTAAAAAATATATAACAACCTCACAACCACTTTTAAGTTTAGGAATGTGCTATGCGTAGAAGCCAACTCATTCAAAATTAAATTAGCACTTTGAAGAGTTTGGCACATTGTGAAGCAGCCCCATGATTCTTTCACCATATTTTCAGCACACAGCTCAGCAAAACAAATCATATATCAGACTTCTGTCAAGATACATCATTTTCAAATCTTTCTGAAGATTGAATTTTTTAATTTGAATTTGGACTGTATTTCTAATGTTTGAAAAGAAATAATGCCACATTTTGAGCCAAACCTCCTGCCAATATATTTTCAAAATATTTCATACCATCCTGTTTTGAAAACAATTAATTGATAATAAAACTTAAGCACCTTTCTCAATAAAAGAATTAAGCTGGCAAATTTTAAGGGGTAACATAATTAGAGAGAAATTGTGGTCAAGATTCTGATGAGATGCTTACATTTTCAAAGATATGCAAATCAGCACTACCATCTTCTTTATCTAATGTGATAAAGCTATAAGGAGACACATTTATGTTAGTATTGCCTTCATAACACCATGTAGTATCTTCATACAACAGTGACCTGTGGAAAACCTATGATCATGGCTTTTAACATTAATAAAGCTGATGCTGTCTTCATTTCAATGCCAGGTTCAAAATGGCTTTATCTTAAAACCTTTGGGTCTAGTGATATTTTGCTCTTTGTATTTCCATGTGGTTTAAATAATTTTAGCTTGATTTAAATTATATTGGACCACTCAATATATATTTAGAATGTAAATCATCTTTCATAATATCACATTTTAAATTTGCTTTTATTTTACTGTAGGTTGTCTTGAGATCATTAGTAATATATTAAATATTCTAATACATACAAATGTTATAGTCAGTCATCGCTTATGTTAAATCACAATGATCATACAGATTTAGATTAAGATATAAGCCTTTAAGTTGAAACATAAACTGAGATCCTACTGAACATTTACAGGTATAGTTTCTTGCTAAGCCAGCACATGTCCCTACATTCCTTTCTTTGCCTCTATACTTTCTCTTTCCTAATTCAATGTTTTAAAATAAAGATCTTTTGTTATGCAGCTGAATCAGTGAATTAGCATATGCAATTTAGAAATATTACTCTTTCCTTTTTGTATCTGCTAACGGCAAGAGTTATTGGAGAAGCAGAACTAGCTGCCTCAAGGTTCATAGTGAAGCTCACATCTCCATCTCAGAATGAGATTGCATGCCTCAACTTCTGCATTTGACCTCAACTTCATGTCCAATCTACTTCAAAATCCCAAAGCAATTGACTAATAAAGTGCCAGGCTGAATGCTACTTTTCCCTTGTCCTCCAACAAACACTCCCACACCCAAAGTGGATGTATAATTATTACCTAAGAATGAGGTCTGCATTTCAGTAGGATTCCCCTGGTAAGATGTCACTGCTCTTCCTGGAACTGTCAAGAAGCAGAGCAAAATCTACTACTCTGCATTAAGGGGCAGAGAAAGTTACTGAAGCCCAGAGAGAATGGTGCCTATTTATGCAAAAAAGTCCATCTTTCACACATTCACATTCTCTCTTCATGCACACTGTTCAAACTCAAGAGATGACAGAGCATATCAATACAAAAAAAAATCCATCAACAATGTACTCACCTTCTCTCTCCCCATGTGTAGCTTTTATAAACTTCTATTAGCAACTTTCCTAATCTGTAAGCAGTACATATGAGAAAGGGAGTAAGGAAAAGTATACAAACCCCACCTCTTTTCCTATCTTCATGGAATATAGGAAATACATGTCCTCTATTTCTGAAGGCTCTTCTAAGATTTTCAAAACTCTATCAAAATTCTGTGGTACACACACACACATTATAAATATATAAGAGAATATAAAAAGGTCTTCTTTGTAAATAGCCGCTTTCCATGTACAGACAGTCCCTGAAGGCTCTTCCAGACAGCACAAATCACGAAAAAAAACAGGATTCAAAATCCCACTTCCTTTTGCAATTTAGGCCACACATAGGGCCTGGGAGTCAATCCCCACATGCCCAACACCTGAAAAGATCCAAACCATGCAGTAATATCTGGAACTTTTCAGGTTTTTTAAAAAATCCAGATTAAATCAGGAAATGCAGGCTAGCTCTGGATTAATCTGGATTAACTTGTGTTGCTTGACTAATCTGATCTCTTTTTTCGATAGTTACAAGCTGGGTAGATGCGGGGAATGCCATGGATGTAGCGTACCTGGATTTCAGTAAGGCCTTCGACAAGGTCCCGCATGACCTTCTGGCAAGGAAACTAGTCCAATATGGGCTAGACAAAACTACGGTGAAGTGGATCTGTAATTGGTTAAATGGACGAACCCAGAGGGTGCTCACCAATGCTTCCTCTTCATCTTGGAAAGAAGTGACAAGTGGAGTGCCGCAGGGTTCCGTCCTGGTCCTGGTCCTGTTCAACATCTTTATTAATGACTTAGATGAAGGGTTAGAAGGCATGACCATCAAGTTTGCAGACACACCAAATTGGGAGGGATGGCCAATACTCCAGTGGACAGGAGCAGGATTCAAAACGATCTTAACAGATTAGAGAGATGGGCCAAAGCTAACAAAATGAAGTTCAACAGTGACAAATGCAAGATACTCCACTTTGGCAGGAAAAATGAAATGCAAAGATATAGAATGGGGGATGCCTGGCTCGAGAGCAGTACGTGTGAAAAAGATCTTGGAGTCCTCGTGGACAACAAGTTAAACATGAGCCAACAATGTGATGTTGGCGGCAAAAAAAGCAAATGGGATTTTGGCCTGCATCAATAGGAGCATAGTGTCTAGATCTAAGGAAGTAATGCTACCCCTCTATTCCGCTTTGGTTAGACCACACCTGGAATATTGTGTCCAGTTCTGGGCACCACAATTCAAGAGAGATATTGACAAGCTGGAATGTGTCCAGAGGAGGGCGACTAAAATGATCAAGGGTCTGGAGAACAAGCCCTACGAGGAGCGGCTTAGGGAACTGGGCATGTTTAGCCTGAAGAAGAGAAGGCTGAGAGGAGATATGATAGCCATTTATAAATATGTGAGAGGAAGCCACAGCGAGGAGGGAGCAAGCTTGTTTTCTGCTTCCTTGGAGACTAGGACGCGGAACAATGGCTTCAAACTACAAGAGAGGAGATTCCATCTGAACATTAGGAAGAACTTCCTGACTGTGAGAGCCATTCGGCAGTGGAACTCTCTGCCCCGGAGTGTGGTGGAGGCTCCTTCCTTGGAAGCTTTTAAGCAGAGGCTGGATGGCCATCTGTCAGGGGTGATTTGAATGCAATATTCCTGCTTCTTGGCAGGGGGTTGGACTGGATGGCCCATGAGGTCTCTTCCAACTCTTTGATTCTATGATTCTATGATTCTACCTCAGGTTAATCTGAAACCCATCATGGGTTTAGACCTGTGTGAAAGGGCCCCAAGTTACAAACATCCACCTTACATATGACCCCTGGTTATAAATGGAGATGAGACAACAGGAGGTAATAAATAATAATAAAAACTTTATGTATATACCACCCTATCTCCCCAAGGTGAGTGAGGGCAGTTTCCAACATATAAAGCAAAGCATTCAGTTGCCAAAAAGGAAAACCATACAGACAAATAAAAATAAACACCATAAAATATAAAACCCTTCTAAGACATACATAAAAAATTAAAAAACAATTTCATTATAGCTCCATCAGACAGTCTCAAAATACCAATGACCAGAATTACAAAGTGGACACAACCAACTATAAAAGGGCTGGGAAAGGGATTATGTAACAGTATATCACAGGGCCGGGGAAGTGGATAAAGTGCTGAACAGAGTACTATCTAATAGCCCAGGGAAAGGGCCTAGGGACTAATAATTCTCAAAATCCTGCTGGAACATCCAGGTTTTTAGGTCCCTACAAAAGGAGGACGGTGTGAGGCCTTGCCTAATCTCCCTGAGAAGGGAGTTCCAAAGTCGGGGGGGGGGCACCACCGAGAAGGCCCTCTCCCTTGTCGCCACCAACTGTGCTTGTGACTTCTGAAATTGCCTAAATGTGTTTTGTCTATGCAAATATAATTAGCTTCATGTTTATTTGTATGCTGCACTCCCATAGGAAAAAAAAATACTCAAAATGGCCTATAGTTACATCAGAAAAGTTGTATAATGCAAAAAAGAACATTTCCAGCTAATTTCATAATCATTACAACACATGCAGTTAGTTCACATTTGACAGTAAACCCACACAAACACGATTAAGAATGCTCCAACAAATCACAGTGACATCTAAATCTTTAAAAAATCAAGAGAAAGAGAAATCTTAACTTTATAAAACTGTCACATCTAACATGTTGTCTCCACCACAACTCCTAAGAAGACACCTCTAGACGCTAGCAGGTGTCATAGCCACATGACTTTTAGTTCAAATGACTCAGGGTGTCACCTTCTCAGGCCAGATGGAAATAGGTTCAAGAGAAGCAGAGACTAGATCCTGCAGGACACACAGCAATACTAGTAGCAGCAGCCTTTAGAGCTACTAGACTACCCTACTTTTTCAGACCAAGTGGAAATTGAATGCAAAGAAAATAAACATGATCTGGGTCTTTCTTTTAAAAACATTTACAGGACAGTAAATAAAGAATAATTCCCTATTCTAGACAGGAAACAAACAGGGCCAGCTAACACCTCCCAACAAAGGATTCTCCCAGGCAGGAAACAACCAGTTTTTTTAAACTGGAAGGCCTTCTGATGCTAATCAAGGTGGCCAATTGCAACAGTCACACTTGCCTTCAGCAAACAAGAGTTCTTTTTCCCACACTGGACATTCCATAGATATATAAACCTCACTTGCCTAGTTTCCAGGAGTCATAATAATTTGGAAGAAACCACAAGACTCCCTGCTCTATAAGAGAATGCATGCTTGTGGAGCCCCATATTTGGCATGCTAGTGACTCAGTGTCATTTAGAGACTCAACATGACAACAAACTACATTTTGGGCAATAAGTCCCTATCGGCATGTTGGCTTGGATATTCTGGGAACTGTAAATTGAAAACAATGGACGAAACTTTAAATAGACTCTGTTCAAAATAGTCAAAACAATGTTCCTTTCTGTTTGTCCGTTTGGAACTAGTTTGGCAGTTTCACAGTTTAGATGATTAGATTGATATGCCTGGAACAGGTTTGAGGCCAGGAACATGATTACCTTAACCATAGAAGGTGGTCTCAACCTGGTTTCAGTATTTGCAACTTAACAATCATCAGAGTATATGCAGATTAAGAGCTACTGGAGAAATGTCCTCCTCTCGCCTCCCCCCCCCCCCCATTTTCCTGCCAAGATGCATACAAGGTCTCTGGAAGCATACAAAGTAGAACAAAGGGAAAGTAACACTCAGCAGTTGACTACTCCCTGACTTTTGTTTCTCATCAGATGGACTGAGTTGACTGTCGTATGCCACTTGCTCTACACTTTCAACATGGAGTACATTACACAATACACAGGGACTTCCAGTTGACCTCCATGTAAAAAGGGGAGATCAAGCAGCGAACGCCTCCACTGCGGCAACATGGGAGACTTTCTGTGTTGCCTTTGGAGCAATGGGGGGGAATCAGGTGGCAACTCTTCCCCACATGGGATGGGGGGGGGGTGTACAGATAAACTGGGCAATGCAGGGCATGAAGTAACGGGTTCTCCATGCTGCCCCCTCCCAGAATCCCATGGATGTGTGGTGAATCCATAGCCTTTTGTGATGAGGTCCTTTGTTTGATGCACTCTAAAGGCCTTAATTTCTGCTGCAGCATGCTTTGATGCCATGCATTAAGCAGCCACTGCCGTTTGAAACTACTTTGAGTCAAACTGGATTATATAATCCAGTATAAATGAGCCTCTAGACTATCAAGATATGCAGGTCCCTTATCTATCGAGCAAAATCTGCAAAAACACAATGTTTTTTTGTGATTACATATACAGAATACCCTATTGAAACAAATCTATGCATCTCATTATAGCTTTAATAGAATTATAAAATGTACTATTTTCTGCCAGATATTTGAGGATGTAGAAACTATACATTGGATATGACTTTTGGCTGCATAAGGCCCATAGCCAGGATTTTGATTCGGGGGGTGCTGAGTTTGATTCGGGGGTGGGGGGGGGTGAGTTTGATTCAAAGGGGAAGGCGAGGATCTACCCTAGCAAACCTTTTGTATCATCTAAATAGCCCCATGCATACGGGATATATTGAGCATGGTGATCAGCTCATGATATGAATAAACATAACAGTTTAAATAATGTACATGTAAGGCTTTCTCGCGGACCACCATGAGAATTGGGGGGGGGGGGCTGAATCTACTTTCACTAGATTCTACTTCACCTGCAGTTTCTAAGTGCTATTTTTCTTAGTACTTTAAAGGTAGCCATCTTTGAAAAAAAAATGGAAATTTTTAAATCATCAAAGTTTATTATTATATGTCCAAAAGGCCCATTTGAAATTTAGATGTGAATTTCCATAACTTGTGTGGACAAAGTGTGATTATTATCAATCATTTTCTCATAAACTATGTCATGTAAATCCATCAAATTTAGCACAGAACAAGATTCTGAAAATAGCAGATACATGTTCATGACTGTGGCATCACCATTTCTTTTTTCCTACTTTACATGGTTGACTGCCATTGAAGAGAAGGAAGGATGGGATAAGAAAATGCATGACATGATGAGCTTATTTCTTACATATTGATTAACTATGCATGAAAATAATAAAGAACTTGAAAATAATTACCATTGTTAATGACAATATTGAGGTCATTATCATTACATAGTCTGTATTCCTGAGAATGGGAAACCAAGTTTGGAAAAGTTATATTTTTGGATAATAAGGTCTGTAATGCTGAAAATATAGAAGGAGGGGTTTTATAGAAGCTGTATTCCTCCCATATGTAATTTTTAAGGCTTTGAAGTGGGCCTTGATAATATTTACTTGGTTTTATTAGTATATTTTGGGCAAGATGTTCTAATATGAGGAGTTTCTCAACAGTGCAGCCAAGGACTTGCATGGAAGAAAAACCCTTTGATGGGCTCCTAGGATAGAAGCTGGGAGACAGTTCCAATAAACGCTAAAATGCAGCTCATGAGGCAGGAGTAGCTTAAACTATTAAAGGTCTGACCACCATCTCATATGCATTTTCTCATGTTCATGTCTAAATATGTCTCACCTCCTGCCATTGCTGGACTGTGAAGGAAAAGAAGAAGAAATAAAAATTTCTTACCTTGTCTAAAATAAAAGAATAGAAAAGCGGGTATAGAAGATGTAGAACCATAGAAGATGAAAAAGTTAAAAAATAGAAATCAGAAAGCACTATCTAACACTTTATGTTTTTTATAATCAAAATATCTGTCTTTTTGTCTTGCATCTTCTTACTTCTGGTAGATTAACTTTTCATTGGGGATCGTTTTATTCTTATCTCTAATCCCCCTCTTTTTTCCTTGTTAATCTTACACCTCTGTAATAGTGATTATCTCTTATTATCATGTAAAACCCAATGTTTTCATTTTCTTCTCTTCTTTTAAAAGTAAAAAAAAAGCTACCACTTTTCTTCAATTAGTAGCTAAATGATGCTACAAATTATTTGTAACCAAAACTAGATTATTACAGTATTAAATTTATTCTTCAAATTTGGGAGGAACTGGCAATTATATAAAATCTGTTCAATTTGTCAATTTCTGTCAGATCCATCATTTTTGTAATTCATAAATCTTAATTGGGAATTTCTTCTTGTTTCCAGTAACTGCAAAAAATGAAAAAAAAATCTTCTCTTATTTGGAAAATTTAGTCCATTTATATTTAAAGAAAGTATCATTAGGGGCCTTATGCAGTGATAGTAGATGACCATCCACTTCTTCTTCATGTGGAGTGACCTGTTGCTGTTGTTGAACATCTTCCTTATCCAGGATCTAGAGGTTGCCATCACCTCCTGCCTTTTTTAATGTTCTCTTTTTCCTTGGTATTCTGATTTTTCCTTTGAATCTAGAACTTTTTAAAATTTCTCATAAAAACCCTAGACCTTCATGACTGATGTTAATCAACACCTTCGGAAGATACCATCAGTCCTTCTGGATTTTCTCATCAAAATCTATAGCCTTTTTTTAAAAAAAATCTGTTGAAAAAAAGGAATCTCTTCTTTTCTTTATTGTCTGAGGTGGAAGTTCTCTTAATACTGCAATCCTGGTATTTCCTATTTCAATCAGATCTTTGGTGTGAGTTTGAAAAACCATGCCCTATAGACTCTATGAGGAGCATATTAAAGAACTGGGTACATTTAACCTGCAGAAGAGAAGGTTGAGAGGACACATAATAGCCATGTATAAATATGTGAAAGGGTGTCATAAGGAAAAGGGAGCAGGTTTGTTTTCTGCTATTCTCAATTCTAAGACTCAGAGCAATGCTTCAAATTACAGGAAAGGAGATTTTATCTGAACATTAGGAAGAACTTCTTGATTGTAAGACGTATTTAGCAGTGGAACTCTCTGCCTCGGCGTGTGGTGGAAGCTCTTTCCTTGGAAACTTTTAAACAGAGGCTGGATGGCCATCTGTCAGGGATACTTTGATTGTGCTTTCCTGCATGGCAGGGTGGTGTACTAGATGGCTCATGTGATCTCTTCCGACTCTGTTATTCGATGATTCTATGAGTTTACCTCTCAGAGATTTCTTGTCCATGAAATTGGCAAGCTTACAGTAGATTTAAAGGCATATTTTAGGTTTTGTTTTAGTTCTTATATAAATGTAGTATTTTAAGAAGTGAATTGAAGCTGCTTCTGTCTGTATCCACCTGCATGACAATGTTGCCAGGGTATGCAATGTCTCTCTCTCCTCTGTCCCCCTCTCCTATTCCAGAGGGGAAGGATTAGGGTTAGGGTTAGAACTTTCAAGTCATGAGGGGTTTGTGTCTGTCCTTTTTCTTTCTGAAAAAGTATTTCTCAACTTCAGATGATTGATAGATCTTACTCGGTGCTCATCCAGCTCATTAAGACACTGCTCACAGCTCAATTTTCTTCACCAAGTTGGGAAGAGCAACTCTTCATCATACTTCCCACCAGATTTCACCCATATGCAAGGTGCTGCTCTCTGACAAATCACACCAGCCATTCTTGGCTTCTGTGATAGTGTCATCAGAAAGGAAATACTTTTCTTTCAGGCTTTTCTTCATAGAAGGAAAAAGGAGGAAATCTGATGTTATGAGGTCAGGTGAATATGGTGGGTGTAGTAATAATTTGAAACCACAGTCATTCATTTATTATAGGCAAAGGTATGGTGTGTGGCACAGTTCATTGTCCTGACAGAAAATGACAGTACAATCTGCTTCTCAGTTCTCACTACCCGGAGTCACTTTTTTTTTTCCTTCCATCAGAGAGCAGCACCTTCCATCAGAGAGTAGCATAATGTATAAAATAGGTTGTCATCTGACTGACAGGCAACGGGGGGAATGTAAGATTTCGGTGTTTACCTTGGGACCCATTTTTGTGTAGAGTACGACACTGGAACTATCTACAGAGTTTAAGAAAACTGGGGTTTGGGAAGGCAAACTTTGGGATTTTACTCTCACTGAGAACTCATGTGGCTTGGGTGAGAATGCTAAGGTTTATCTTGTGGTAAGTGACTAGCTGGGGAGCAATCCAAATGTTTAGACTGACTTCAGGGCTCCGGTGATATGCCCAATTGATAGCTGCAGAGGTGGTCTCAAGGTAGGCACCTGCTCTTGGCTGAACCTAAATAATAATAATAATAATAATAATAATAATAATAATAATAATAATAATAACAACAACAACAACAATAACAATAACAATAATAATTGTGCGGTTTTATGGCATTGTATATTTCTGCCACTTTTGTGATTGGTTCATTTGTATTTTGATTCTGTAGCCTAGTTGTCGATGGATGTCCAGAATCAGCTACATCCACCGCGGTCCTTTTTATACTGGGTGTTGACCAAGCCAGTATAGACTTTGTTTTGGTTTGTTTCTCCATAGTGCTAATGGGTTTGGTGCTCTTAGTTCCACTCCTCAGCTGAGACCTCTCTGGCTTGGTTGAACCTGCTGGTAGTTACACTACCACCAGCACAGCTTTCAGCATCCTTGGAGCCATTAAGCCCCCCACCACAACAAGGTGCCACCCATCGGGAGGATTATTGATGTCGCCATACCAGATGACAGTTGCATTGAGTAAAAACAACAGGAAAAACTCAGCCACTATCAAGATCTCAAAATCTAACTGCAAAGGCTCTGGCATAAACCAGTACAGGTGGTCCCAATGGTCATTGGCGCACTGGGTGCCATGCCAAAAGATCTCAGCTGGCATTTGGAAACAATGAACATCAACAAAATCATGATCTGTCAACTGCAAAAGGCCACCTTACTTGGATCTGCACAGATCATTCAAAAATACATCACACAGTCCTAGATGCTTGGGAAGTGTTCGACTTGTGATTTTGTGGTACGAAATCTAGCATATAGATCTAGTTTGCTGTGACATACTGTGCTTTTGTGTCAATAATAATAATAATAATAATAATAATATTTTTTTTAAAAAAAATCTAACCCACACCTCTCTCCCTGAAGGGACTCAGGGCAGCTTCCAAATATAACATGAAAAACACGGCAAACATTCAATGCCGTAAAAATGAAAACAAAAACAAAACATTTACACATATAATTAGAACAGAGAAAATGACTTTGGCTAAAAGGTTATAAATCAATCAGTCAGGCTTCATTGATTGTATGGAACAGTTAAAATTTGTATAAAAATATAAATATATAGCTCTACAATAAAATTAATTTAAATAGCCATTGTCAACTTGGTCCATTAAGATGGCATCAATTCTATTACTTATCATTCTCTCTGTAAGTCAGCGGTTATCAACCTGTTGATGCCCAGATGTTTTGGCTTTCAACTCCCATAAATCCTAACAGCTGGTAAAACTGGCTGGGATTTCTGGGAGTTGTAGGCCAAAACACCTGGGGACCCACAGGTTGAGAATCACTGCCATAAGCCAACAAACATAAATATGTTTTTCATTCTTTCTTGAAGGAGATGAGTGAGGGAGCCATTCTAATTTCTTTAGGGAGGGAGTTCCAGAGGGAAGGTGAGAGCATGGAGAAGTCCCCCCGTCTCTTGTTCCCATCAGCTATGCTTGAGACGGGGATGGAACCGAGAGGAGGGCCCCCTCCAAATATCGCAAAGTTCAAGCAGGTTTATACGGGGATGTGGGACAGCAAATAGTCTGGCCCCAAACTGTTTAGGGCTTTATAGGTAATAACCAGCACTTTGTATTAAGCCTGGAAGTGGACCGAGTGGTTGTTCTCTCCTCTCTTGTTCTTCTCAGTTCCAAAAGTAAAATAGGACATAAGCTAATACAGTGGTTTTTATTCAGTCGCAGTCATGTCTGCTCTCATTATTCCTAGGCCAGTCATTTTAAAAAGCAAGATACTTCACTAGAGGCCATATTCTGAGTGTTCCATGTGCATGAAGAAAGATGCAGATGTAAGTGGGGGGCATTGCAATGGACAATCTGACAATTCCTGTAAAGGTGTACTCTTTCCCCAACAACACAGAACCTGTAGGTTTGTATTAATGATCCATCTAAGTCCACGCCAGATTAATGTTTCAAAATCTAATGGTCATGATTGTACACCTTACCAGACACAGATCTGATATATACAGATTTCAACATTTCACCCAAAGCAGGGGAGAGAAAAGCACAGGTGATGTATGTGGGTCATGGGGTTCCATTTTTAGCAGATTCTCAGGAAATTTCACCAAAGATAACCTGAAATACTTCAAAACACACCAATCTCCTCATCCAAAATCAACTGAAAACAAATCCAGAAATGATGGATGCCATTACTGGTCGAACTGGGAATGCTGATGTGACTTGCAGGTACCCATAGTCCCTTGCCCAGATACCCATCCCTGCTATTGACGGTGCCAATAGTTGCTATCCATCAACTTCTGTGGGAAAATATATTTCCCATTTCTGATCTCATACAAATTGTTGTAGAGACAAAATATTTTAGAAATTTTCAGTAAAGAGCTTGCTGATTTGATATGGCACATGTAATTTCTTGGGATATTGTGGCTAATGCCGAGAGCTGTCATTACCAAATTTATTCAATTTGCATGAAATGTCTGTCAATATAATGAAACAGATAAATTAGCTGCAACTCCAACTTAACCCAATTTCTTCTTTTACTTTTTTAAAAAATATATAACTCAAATAGTTAAAAACATACTAACTGGTAAATTATCTAAAACAGAATGTTTGCAAAATACATACATAATTCCAGAATAGGCAAAAATTGAAACTTTATTCATGACTAATACACAAACATGTATATGTTTATGTATATAAATGTGTATATGTCACATGTATATTTATTATCTCTCTAGGTTGCAGCCAAGTACATATTATTTTCCTCAGTTTCCTCAGAGGAAAATGTTTGTTACTAAATCTTAGTCTTTCAGAACAAAGCAAGTTGTTGTTTCAGTGTTTAATGCCAGAGACTTTCTCAATTGTTCACTGACAAGTCTGTGTAGTCTCACAAGGAGCTTTTCTAAAGGGAACAAAGATAAGACATTAACTATGCAGTTCTGCAATGGGTTTTTCCTCTCACTGATATCTGTACAGCACTTTGATTGTTTCACATCATTACTTGCCTAAAATTTAGTTATCATTAGTGGGCATTAAATTGGGCACGATAAAGGGAAGCTCTATTTTCAGTTCAGATTATGATTTGTTCCATGTAGTGTCATTTACAACTAAAAAGGTATGTGAGGTTGATCAAAACTTCGTTATCCATATATTTTGGTATGAATAATATTACGGTAGATTGGTGGAGGATTGGAAATGAAGTATATTTGAATTGTTGCCCTATATTATCATATAGTATAAACAGATTTTAGCTTTCATTTGTTACATCAAAAGTATCTGTCACGTTAAAAGTAAGTTTGGGATTTGCTTGTGATGAATTTGTAAATAATTTTATTTGTGCATGTGTATATACACATTGAAGGATATTAATACCAATAACCTGAATAAACAACAAAAATATCTTATCAATGAAAAGAAGGCCAGCCACAAATCTGTCTACATTTCAGGTCTCTGCATTTTACTTGACTTTCTGTACTCTGTACAACTACACACAATTTATGTAGATACAAATCTTGTGCAATATTTTGTGTAGAAAACCTATTTGTTTCTTTTAATTTGGCTTTGCACATGAATCAGTGAATTTTGGAGAACATACACATTTTATGTCCCTGCATTTTCCCTGAAAGAAAACTATGTATTTTTTTGTGAATTTCTTTAAACAAGTCCCATAATACAAATAGTACTCAAAAATGTGCGGAAATCTTTGCCTTTTTAGGGAGTGAGGAGACAATTGATGAAATTTTGCATTATTGTGTATATGAAAGGGAGGGGGAAAGATTTTCATTTGTAGTGTATTTATGCACACATTCTATAATTATCATAGTTATTTTGAAGTAGTAATAAATCACAGCAATAATGTCACTTATAAGGTTAAGAATTAACAATATAGAACACTGATGCAGATATACAGCACAGGATAACATGGGAAATGAACACAGATGGTGATTAAATAATATATCTTTGTGAATAAATTGCTTTTTCACCAATCATTTAACTGTTTTTAGTGAATGAAACATGTCCGTCATTAATTTAATTTGTAGAAGCTACTAATATGTTCATTCAAACAATATTTAAATGGTATAGTAGTCATATTGCAACATTTATTTTTTAGTGTAGTTTTCAAATAAAATTTGTCTGAGTGTAACTTTTTTCATAAAAAATATCTGCCATTATTCCATCTAGATTGCTAACAACATTGTGGTTCTTCAGAAAGTTCAGTTTATGTGTTTGGTCTATAAACCCTGAGAAATCTGAAGTGGAACTATTCTTGGCAGTTGTTGCATTGTTAGCACTGAATAACAGATTCTAATATTGTCTTCCAAATGTCCTTTTCCAAAATTAAATTCTAGACACAAGTGTCTCATCCCCTGCTTAAACCATCACTGGATATTTCCTGAATTCTTTGTCATTTTAGCAAGTTGAAGCTTATAGGAACCAATGACCATTTTGACATTAAAGTAGTGAAGTATAGGGTACATCTTCTGAAATATCTCCTTGGAACTGTATATTTCAAAAAAGAACAAAACAGAGCAAAAGAAAGAGTATGCCCTTTGGCAGATATGCTGTGATGCCAAAATGGCAAGAAGAATAGAGTATGAAAAGGTCATTAAGGGAAAGTCAGATGAATCTCTTCAAGCCCTCGTTCAAATAGACAGGATCTTCACATGCTTCTTGTTCTTTCATACTAGACATGTAGAGAAGAATGAAACAGCCTGAGTGCACTACATTTCATTCTGTCACCAGCCTGTGTAATAGCATTGGGGAGTGAAGAGAAAAGGAAACATTCAAACCCTTTGGCCCATTAATTAATCACCATCCATATTTAATTTCAGTTTCATCCTGTGCTGTGTTACTGTGCGACAGCTTCATGTTCCTAATTCTTATTCTTATTGGGTGTTGTGTCTAGCTATAGCACATTGCCTTCTTTGCATTCAGAAGGTTTCCAGCATCGAATGGTTGGGATGAGGAAAACTCCTATCTAAAAACTGGAGAACTATTGCTACTAGGATTATATTTACACTACAGGGTTATGACAATTTGATATCACCAAATGCTATTGTGCCATTCTATGGAATCTAGCAAGTTGTAGTTTAGTGAGGTAGAAAGCTGTGCCCCACTCTTCTTAATTACAGTTATAGTTCTCTCTAAAATAGAATTAACTGTATCTCACCTAACTAGAAAGTGGTATCAGAGTCTTATAACTGGCTGGAGCAGGCATGAGCAAACTTTGGTCCTCCAGTTGTTTTGGACTTCAACTCTCAGAAATCCCTGCCTGCTTACTAGCTGTTCAGAATTGTACACGTTGAAGTCCAAAATACCTGGATGGATAAAGTCTGCCCATGCCTGCTCTAGAGTAGATATATTTGTACTTCAAAATGTATACCTCCATATAATCTTACTACAGTGCAACTATATAAAAAAGCTAAACCCTGGTAGTTTAATCATTTTGACTTTGTAATACAATTTTTGAGAGAAAAAACTCAGGGTAAAATATCCCTTCCTACTTTGTTGCTACACTTTTTCATTTCTCTGGAAGACACTGTTAAGTCTCTTTCTGCCATATGTGTGCATACTGTTATTATTGTGAGAAGGAAAGCAGGAAAGAGAGTAGGGCAGTATTGTTCCCAAACTTTTGATACCAAAAGTAGGAAACAAACAAAGAAAGTTAATCTCTACCCATCAGGTAGACCTTAACCAGTATGACTCCCCACTCACCATCCCCAGTTTTGATGTGATACTTTTGTGCTGATCATGGACTGTGATAAAGTGTTGTTGTTGTTGTTGTTGTTGTTGTTGATATGATAGACTTCCTGAATGGCCATTGTATGGCTTGTATTGAGCAGGGGCATTGAGAAATTGGAAACATATCTGGCTATGCCTTACAGATAGGGGCAGATTGGTAGCATGCATCTTCCACTAGGATCTGCTGGGTGTAATTAATTTGCATCTGACTATGGAACATCATAGCTAGATGCAACTCACAAATGCTTTCCATCAATCATGGAATGGTCATCCAGGGGGCCTATTGTGCAAAACTGTAAGTCTTGAAAGGGCCTTGCATTGTTGGAAGAAAATAGCAGTTTCCCCAGCATGTTTGCTACATAGCAGGCAAACACAACATAATATTATCTATGCTGGCAACAGCTGTTCCTATTCCACATAGACATTACGAATTATTGAGAATGTTGGTTCAATTTAGTTCCTTTTTTTATAGGAACTTATCAAAATGTGTAATTTTCTTCATAAATGGAATAGAAAATTTGAGTTGGGGGAAATTCCAACACAGGTTGTAGATGTTTTTCCCTCACACATGTGAAAAATATGTGTTGAAAGTGCAATGTTATTAATAATTAGTAACACAACCAAAGAAGAAATGCCTTTTTAAAAGAAACAACAAATCTTATAATACAATCTTATTCATGCCTTTTCAGAAGTACATCCCACTGAATCTTATGGGCATACACTCAAAGACTTTAACCTAACTCTCAATTCTCAACAGAAACTTGTTTATGTTATGAACATTTGCATACCTTTGCATGTTAATGCCCATTTTGCATTAGGTTAATTTCTCATTTGCTTTTTGCCCACAATCACCTTTCATCCACTTTCATACTAATCCTATTGCCATGTTTTTGCATTTTCTTTTGTTTCTTATATCTATTAGGCAATGTATTTGATTTGTACAAGTTTCAGTAAGTAAAACTAAATGTATATGTTCGAAAGAAGACTAAACTTGTTTCCTTTGTGAGTTAGGCCCTAGAGCATGGGACTGACTGTTCTTCAGCTTCTACCCTGGCAATATTATTATTCTGCTAGAAATTCAACTAATATCTCTTTCATTTTCCAAATTAGGTATAGTAATAATATAATAATATAATAATTATTATTGATAATGTTCTTCCCACAAACATTTCTGATGCAAACAGGAAAGGCCAAATGGGATGCTCTGATAACCATAAAAGACATGGTTGAGTTGATGGGTCATTTATTTGTTTCAGCAGGACTATCTTTATTTTATTTTGAAATTATTTTGAAATTATTCTCACCTTTGTTTTGGACCTTAGACTTTGGAATCGGTATGTATGTGAAATGATAGTAATTTAGAAATAATATAATAATTAGTTCATACAGAGATGATAAACAATGCCCCAGTTTCCAGAATCTACTTGTCAAAGGGATTGACAAAGTGTTGGTAAGTGTTAATTTTTATTTTAACTCTGTCTATCTTGTAGGGCTGTGCAAAATTTTGTCTGTGTGCCATTTCTGATATCTATTTTATAAGATACACACACATGACTCAATATTAAGAAATGTGAGGAGCACCCACAGAAAAAAACTTAAGATTCAAAACACTGACCAATGACTTTCAAAATATTTAGGTAAGTCTGGTATATGGCCCCAGGTCTCCGTCACAGACATCATTTCTCCCCAAAACAGCTGGGTTTGGTTCCCCCAAAGGGCCTTGAGGAGGATGGTGAGACTGGAGTAGAGGGAGAAACCTTGCTCCTTCCCCAAAGGGGGCAGGGAGGGGCCCCCAGGGTGGGAGGAGGGAGGGATGCCTGCCTGAATGGCTGAGCAAGGAAGAAGTCCCTTCAGTTCATAGTCAGCCGAGAGAGAGAGAGAGAGAGAGAGAGAGAGATTGAGATTGAGGCAGAGGCCACAGTCAAATTGAAGCTTTAACATGGGAAGCAAGCAGAATTATGGTAAAAGTAGTTTAGGGTGAAGCCTTTTGAATTCTCTGCCATAGGGGTCCTTGTCTTCCCAAACTACATTTTCCAGAATTCTGCTTACCACCTTGTGCCGCTTCCTCCTCATTGAAAGTTTTGGTAGGGGAAAACCAGTGTTCATTTTCTAAAGAGATTTTGACATAAAGGGGGTTGTTGGGGGTTGAATCAACTATGTGAGGTAGGCAAAGTTGAGAGGCTGTGACTCCAAAGTTTACCTAGTAGGTTTCTTCCTATTATTATTATTATTATTATTATTATTATTATTATTATTATTTCAAAGGAAGGCTGGATGGGCATATGTTGGGGTATTTTGACTGTGCTTTTCCTACAGAAAGGGTTTGGACTGGATTGCTCCTGGGGTCTCCTAGTAAAATAGTATTGTTAAGTTTATATTAGTTAAAATTCCCTAAAATCAGTTGATGTACAAATCTTTCTGAAACTTGGTGGAAATGATGCCATGTTTATGATGTATGACTGAAAATAGAAATTCAAGGATATAGCTCTTGTGTTTCTTTAAAAAATGTTGTCTATAAAAACTTTTTAAAATCCCACAAAATCAGTGGATGTGTAAAAACATTGTAGCAAGTTTCATCCTGATAGCTCTAAAAATGAGGGGAAAGGAACCCTCGAAGCTCTTCCCCTTGTGCAATTTCATAACAAAAAAGTAGCAAAAATATTGTTATATTACTATAGTCAGAATATGGATCCCTTATGATATTTTAGAAACACTTTAGAAAGGATTCACTGCTGCCCCCTCCTCCCAATTTAGTAATGAATATTGAAACATTTTTTTCACTGATCGCACAGGCCTAGTATCTTGTATGTTTTTAAATAGTGTTTTATCTCATTTTAATAATGTTGTATCCCACCGTGAGCCACAGGGAGAGGTGGGTAATAAATGTATTACTATTATTATTATTATTAGCACTTATATGGTAAGTTGTAAGTGAAGTAATGCAGGTGAGAAATTGGTCAGACCTCCACATATCATTGGACTTCCTGAATTTCTCACCATTAGCCATGCTTGCTAATACTGATAAGATTTCCAGTCCAAAAAAAAATCTGGGTGGCTGCATGGATCCTGCCCCTGGTGTTACATGTTGACATTTTGAGCAGTACAGGTCAAAACTGAGGAGCTTTCATCAATGAGGCACACTCTTTGTCTGCTACTAATGTTTTCTTTATGCTCCATGAGACCATCAGCTAGGTTTGACATTTCCATCAAACAATTTGATAAGGACAGAAATCTATCACCACTTAGGGTTCTTTTAATGTTATTATTTCGGTCTTGTTTCTTTCTTTCTTTTAAAAAAATGAAATAAGTTTGTTGGTTTTCTTTGTTCAAAATATTTAGAAAATGATGGTCTGGTAATTGGAGACATTGCAGAAAGGTCTGACATGTTGGGATAAATGCAGGATACTTCTGTTTCTATATTAATATTGTCAGTCCCCTGAGGGAAAAACTGAAGCAGTTTAGGAGACAAGTTAATGTGCTGGGATTAATGCCATTTTTTTCCTTAGTATCAGAAAAAAATATATCTCCGCTGTCAAACTGTGTGTTTTTTCTTTTGCACCTCTGCAGTTGTACAATAAAGATTTTCATGTACAAGTTTGCTTTAAAAAGGTGCCATCTTTCATAATTTAACTGAGGTCACTTTCAGAAGCTTATTATTTCCATAAGCACACAACATGTTTCTTTTTAAAGGGAACCAAGGATGAAAGATCATTCTGACCCTGGTGAAACCTGTTAACATGCAACTTTGTCATTTCATCAATATGTGCAACTTGCTGAGCATCAAGCTATTGAGCATCAAGCTATTCACTATATGGGAGGTAAAGAGGGAGGAAAGTTAAGGCAATTATGATGATGGAACGAATAAAATACAGATTTGAACAATTGGATGCCACTTTGAACTTGAGATCAAGAGCTGTCTTGAACTTTACAGCAAACCGCTCCTAACTCTACAGTTGCTTTCAGGACCCATCAAGGGAAATAAAGCCCAACAAAAGATGAATCAATTTCTTATTTTTACTCTCTGACTGCATTTGTACAAATCAGAGACAAGCATATGTCAGGCCACTTATACATAACTCAAAACTTGGACTTTTAGGTTTGACATTCAATAATGTTAAGCATTATAAATTGGAGAATACACCTCCTGCCACAAAACAGTTTTAATTTAAATGATTTAATTAGGCATGATGCCATTAACTCATTGTTCAATATGCAGATATTGGATATTGAACAAAGGAACTGTTGGGTTTCATCCCTGGACTACACAAATTTCTTGTGCCATCAAGTCTCCAGTCCTCAATGAGTAGATAGACTAGAGATAGAATAAGGTTGAGGGATCCCCCCCGCCCTCAACACACATTTCTATGCATGTTTTCCCCAGAAAGGGCTTTGACTTTCCTCCGCCTGCTAACAACTGTTTCCTCCCCATTTGAAGATGTAGCAATGGAATCTCTGTGAGGGAACTTCCCTTTTAAATGTATTTTTTTATTGCCCTGGGCTAGCTATGTGGCCATTCGCTACCATTGTCCCTTCTACCTTTCCTTCGTTCCTTCTAGTAAGGACACATTTTGCCTCTCTCTTTGGGAAAAAAGTAGCAGCATTGATTTTTAAAAAACTATTTACCCTTTTATTTCTTTAGAAGATGAGATTTAGTAAGCTAGTTAGTTAGCTCCAAGACCTTTTATATTTAGGATCTATTTCTCTTACTTCAATAAATATTTTTAACTTAAAGTTCTGACTCTGCAGTCCTGTACCATCATAAGGAATAGAAGCTTACCCCAGCTCATCACATGTAAGTTTCTGCTGGTTATGAAGTTTACTTCTGGTACTCTGCTATTTTTATGCTGGAATCACCCCATCTGAGGATTATTTTTGAGCCTAACAGCTCAGACTATTTTACCATCAAAATTATCCCAACTCCAAAGATAGCCGGTACTGAGTGTGTTGGTGCAGTTCTGGCTAGCAGGGAATCTTTAGCCATACTTGTAGTATACCGTGCACCTGGGTCTCCGGGAGAGAGTCTGCTTAACTTATTAGATCTTGTGGCGGACTGGGTTCTGAGGTTCCCCAGACTTATTGTTCTGGGTGACTTCAATGTACATGTTGAGGCGCCGTCATCTTCATCAGTAACCAAGGACCTAGTACCAACCGTGGAAGTTCTGGGGCTCTCATTAACTAAAACTCGCCCCACACATCAGGCCGGTCACACTTTAGATCTGATTTTCAATATTGGGGTGCAAACATCCCTATCTGCGGTAATTGATGTCCCTTGGTCCAACCACGCTGCCCTGAAGGCCCAGATTGAGATCCCATCTCCTCCTCCCCCAGTTGTTAAATCAATATTTGCTCTGCCTAGGAGACTCATGGAACCTGCTAGGTTCTTGAATGCCCTTAAGGGCCTAAGAACTGTGTGTGTCGCTCTCAATGAGCAAGTTAACAACTGGAATGCCAGTTTATTGTCTGCTTTGGATGAGATTGCTCCCAGATGCCACCTTTGCCCTCGCCAGAATCGTTCCCCTTGGTATACTAATAAGCTACGGCTGATGAAACAAGCACGAAAATGGCTGGGACACCGGTGGCGCTGGAAACCCAATGAGGTGCCAATGTCTGCTTTTAAGGCTTTTTGCAAGTCCTATGAGTCAGCCATCAAGCACACCAAAAAATAATATAATTCCTCCTTAATAGCCTCTGCCTGATTGCGCCCAGCACAGTTGTTCAAAATTGTTTGTGCTTTGATTAGTCCGGCTCCCCCAGTCCAGAACCCAGCAACCATGGCTCTCTTGAACAAGGGGTTTTCCCGGATAACCTAAAAGAGGCAAGGGTCTGTCCCTTGTTGAAGAAGCCTAACCTGGACCCTATGACCCTTGCCAATTATCGTCCTGTCTCTAATCTTCCATTCTTAGTTAAGGTGATAGAGCGGGCTGTATTGGGACAATTGCAGCAATTTCTGGATGATACAGCCGGCCTGGACCCTTTCCAGTCAGGTTTTCGCCCGGGTCATGGGACGGAGACAGTTCTGGTTGCTATTGCAGATGAACTTCGTTGTCAGTCTGATAGCGGCGGATTGGCGCTACTGGTACTTCTTGATCTTATCACAGCGTTTGACACCGTTGACTACAATGTAATGATCCACCCTCTTGCCATGTCCAGAGTTCGCGGTCAGGCCCTCAATTGGTTTAATTAATTCCTCCGAAACCGGAGTCAATGCATGGAATATATGGATCATGTCTCTGAAAGTTCCCCCCTCCTATGTGGGGTACCCCAAGGTGCAATTTGCTCCCCTCTTCTTTTCAACATCTATGTTAGACCCCTTGCCAGTTTGGCTTGGAGATTCGACTTGGACTGCTATCAATATGCGGATGACACCCAACTCCTGTTGCGCTTGGAGCCTGGAGTAACGTCAATACCAGACAATTTCACCTTATGCCTGGGGGCGCTATCGAACTGGCTACGTGCTAGTAGACTGAAGGTGAATCCTGCGAAGACTAAGATCCTATGGCATGGCCGCCTGATAGGTCCGACCCATCCATTACCTACATTTGATGGTGCTGCTCTATCTCCACCGCTGACCATTAAGAGCCTAGGTGTCGTTTTGGATTCGCAGCTGACAATGGAAGCTCAGGTTGCTGCTGCCAGCAAACAGGCCTTTTTCCATCTACGACAAATGAGGCAATTGGCACCTTACCTGTCAGATGAGGCACTGGCAACAGTCATCCATGCCATGGTCACATCTCGGCTGGAGTATTGGAACACCTTATATGTTGGCCTTTCTATGTCTACGACCTGAAAGCTCCATATTGTTCAGAATGCTGTAGCCAGGTTACTCACAAAAATGCCTATGAAATGCCATATAACACCAGTGCTGTGGCATCCACACTGGCTTCCAATTGATTATCGTGGTTTATATAAGATGCTGGTCCTGACCTTTAAAACTTTATATGGCCAGGGTCCACTGTATCTTAGAGACTGTCTCTCCTTTTCCCATCATTGGAGGTTGCCACGACAATCTCAATGCGATTTGCTCTATATACTGGGTCCTAGAGAAGTGCACTTGGAAAGCACCAGATGCAGGACTTTCTCTATTTCTGCCCCTGCCTTATGGAATTCCTTGCCTCCCTATTTGAGAGCCATGCGTGACTTGGGGCATTTTATCCTAGCACTTAAGACCTGGCTTTTTACAGGAGCATTTGACTCATATTAATTTATTAATATTTGTATGTATGTGTTTTATCCTGTATAATTTCTGCTATGTAAATTGCCTAGAGCATCTCGGATGGAGAGTGATTAATAAGTAATTAAAGATGATAATGATGAAAGGTGATTCCCCTACAGGAACAAAGGAACATTGTAGCACCTTTGAGATGAGAGAACATGTTGGGCACTTAAGGAATCACAGACTGTAAGGAATCTGTAAGACTTCTTGGAGGCTACATAGACATAAATAAAAATACTTATTACTGCATGATATCCTCTGAATCTTGTCTGAATACAAGCTTCAAGTCATGTCAAAGTTATATAAATGAAAACAGATTTGCTCTGACTTTTGGCTCCTGTCTCAAGCAAGACAAGTTTAACATCAAACAAGCCATTTTAGGAGATATGTGTGATAATGTCCTTAGTCTACTTCATTGGCCATGCAGTGATGAATTGCACTTAGTCTACAAAGGCATGTGAGACCAACTTCTTTCTCTCAGCTAATCACAAAGGTGACACAAAATTCCTGTGCATATTGATCCTGTTCTCAACCTGGGGTCCAGGGACCCCTGGGGGGCCACAATGTCATTACTGGGGGTCCACAAAGGATTGAAAAAATGTGTGATTGTGGGTACCTGCATGGAAGAATGGGAATGGACTGGATGGTCCTTGTGGTCTCTTTGAACTCTATGATTCTACATTCTGTTTTCCACCACCTCAGTGCTTTTCTCAAGCCTTACACCAACATTCATCTTCTAAAGCAGTGGTCTTGGTAATGATATTTATTCAAACTGACAGTCCTAGTTCATATTTTAATATAGCAAAAAATTTTAAACCGCAAGTCACTAAATAGCAATTGAAGAAGGAACTGGATGAGAAAAGAATGGCATATTAAAATCCTAAGAGTCCGCAAATTCACATACGTACAAACGTGGAATCATACTTCATTAGAATTAGAAGCCTGAAAACTACTACTTGTGATCTAGAAACATAAAATTTGATAATAAAGACACGATAATGAAGACTTGGTGAAATACCCTTTAAGGTAAGAGAAACATAAAATAACTTTGCTTAATTGGTAGATTGTATGATATAATGCTGAAACTCCTCTCATGTTCAGCAAAAGTTAAAGAATTTCAGCTAGTCTTTAAGTTATATGTCATACCATTGAAACAAATCCATGAAAGTGCAGCTATAATTAATTCTTTAGTCTCACAAAGACTTAATTTGAGTTAAGGAGCAGACGCCTGTCTGTGATAAAGGTTACCCACTTTTATTTAAGGACAATGTTCACTTCCTAATTTTACTTTGTACAGCGTCATTATAATGTGATATACCGTGAAAAATCTTCTATTAAATATTATGTTTGATGGGGACACATGCCACAATACCTCTTCTGCAAATTTCCTTCCTAATTGTTGAGCAAGGTTCACTAATTAAATCTTAGGCATAGGATTCTGAATTTTTAATATGTTTATTAGAAGGAAAGATTGGGAGATTACAAAGCAGAATAATTACCTATTTCATTTTAATGTTGACCCCCTTCCCTTTTCCAGAGGGCATTTATGTACTGCTTCAAACTCTAATATGTGTGTGGAAAATTAAACTTGAGAAACCTTTGTTTAGTGCTTTTGCTTTAATTCTGTGTAAATGATGACATGAATCAAGAACTGAAAGTATATTGAGTGGATCACCATTGCCAGACTTTAGCAAATCATGGGTACAGGCAGTCCCTGAGTTACAAACATCTGATTTACATACAACTCCTAGTTACAGGGGGGGGGGGGCAGACAACAGAAAGTGAGAGAAAATCTACCCTTAGGAAGGGAAATTCACTCCTGCAACAGTTTTCATGGGCAAAAGATGTCCTCATTAAAACTTTGTTGCCAATCTTTTTTATATGTGTGTCAGGAGTGACTTGAGAAACTGCAAGTCATTTCTGGTGTTAGAGAATTGGCCGTCTGCAAGGACATTGCGCAGGGGATGCCTAGATGTTTTATTGTTTTACCATCCTTGTGGAAGGCCTCTCCCATGTCCCTGCATGGGGAGCTGGAGCTGCCAGAGGGAGCTCATCCATGCTCTCTCTGGATTTGAACCTTCGACCTGCTGGTCTTCAGTCCTGCCAGCACAAAAGTTTAACTCACTGTGCCACCATGGTTTCCAATCCTTGTTTTAATGACAACCCAACATTTTCAAAATCCAAGTTTCACAGAAAGTATAGTGAAATCTTCTGAACACGGGCACTGATAGTAAAAGAAATATTATAAGGGTGTTATCACTTCCCTATGCTATCCAAAACTTTTAAAAAATGTTTGGAGTTACACTTAAAAAGTACCTGTTCCAGCTTACATACAAAATTCAACTTAAGGACCAACCTACAGAACCTATCTTGTTTGTAATCCAAGGACTGCCTTTGCTTTCATTCTGAGGCAGGATATATTTTCCTGGTTTGGAAGGTAGAGAGAGATATTTCATGTTCACAGAAGTGCAAGGTTTCTTAAATTAAGCTTTCATTTTTGCCTATGATGTACTTAGAGACAATTTGCAAAACTTTAACAAGTTTCCCTGAGAAAGTTATCAATAGGCTTATTGAGAAAAGTTGCCTTAAACTATTACTAATAATACACAATATTGGCTTTATCTTTGGAATGATATCCACAAGACCTGAATGTTTCAAATTGCATTAAAATTTGTAAAGGTTCAATACACTTGTTATTTTCACCTGTGAATACTCAACCATGCTGTTTTGCCTTCCTGTGTGGTTTTCAAATGGTATTTGTATTGTTTCTAATCATGATGGAAATCACAACAAAGAAAAAACAAAAGCACAAGTGTGTTATATTTAAATGACAGTAGAATATGACAGAAGTTTGCTTTTTCAACTTCTTGGTTGGGTGGATCTTCTGAAGTGTTCCCTGCTCCCACCTCCACACTTGTAGACTTCTGTACAGCCAAAAAGTGGCTCTGGAAGTTTTTCCACTCCTCAAAACATGGTTGAGGAAGTGTACCAGAACTCCACTACAGAATGAGGGTATCCTGATTCCAGTTCTGCAAGATTCTACTATTATGCCCATCACTGAATTATTTTCCTTCACAGTTAATCAAAAACAATCACAAATAAGGTCCATTGGGTTCAATAGAATTGACTCTCGTATAAATAGATGGAAATCACAACAAATGTCTATTCAAATACTATTTCCATTAATTCCTAGGGGAAGCATCTGGTTGATTTTAGGATGAAAAATGTATTTTTAAAGAAATCACACCAGCTTGATAGTGCTATAGATATATCTTACCGTGTGGCTATAACTTTCTATATGGCTTACTATAGATCTATAACACAAATAGTTCACATTTCCAGTAAGATCACCTAGGTTCCCCCCAGGTGTGTAGGGTTACATATTCCATTTTCTCAGCCAGAACAGCCGGAGGGAATTATTTTCCAACACATCTGGAAGGCAACAAGCTGGAGAAGGTTATAACATAGATTAGATATTTAAACTCATAAAACTTTAACTAGAACATACCTGTTAAGTGGTAACAATATCAGATTATTTACAGGGTCAGTTATCCTGTTGTGATGTTCACTTTACTGAGAAAAATCATAGAATAATGCTTTCAGTGGTTCTTATAAAAGTCCAATCTGTTTCTTCAGTATTTGCAATTAAAACTGTCAGCCTTCAGCAATATTTTATGGGAATTCATTAGCACAATGAACAGTTAATTCCTGCTATTGTATACTAACTAGATGAGGCACTTGTAAGTGCTACAAGCTGACCTCTTCTGCCTTTGATACCCACTGTAAAACACACACACACACACACATATTCTAAAAGGAAATTGGGCTCTGAACAAATGTTATATATAGTTGAAATAGACCCGATTTGCAGATGAAAAGTAACAGAATAAAGTAAACAACAAAAATGAAGAAATTAAACAGGAGGAAGAAAATTTAAAGAAGAACCCAAGAAACAATAAAAGCTCAAACAAACTTAAAACATTACATAAACAAAGAGAATATATAGAAACAGAAGAGAGAGCAAAGGAATTAAAATATTTGAAGCAAAATTATTTTATGAACGCAAATAAGCCAGGGAAGTGGCTGGCTAGGAAACTAAGAAGGAAAAAAGAAGCAACATTTATAACAAAATTGAAAGAAGAAGACAAAACATATACCCAAGAAGAAGAAATAAGAAAACAATTTAGAGGATACTACCAAAACCTATATAAAAATGATGAGATAGATAAAGAAAAGATTGCAAAATACCTAGGTGAAAGAAAAATAGAAAGGATATCAGAAGAAGAAAGGGAAGTATTGAATAAAGAATTCGATGACCTGGAAATCAAAGAAGCAATTAAAAACTTAAAAACAGAAAAGGCCCCTGGCCCAGACGGCTTCTCTGCCATCTATTACAAAACATATCAAAAAGAACTAACGCCATATTTGAAAAAAATCATGAACACAATTAGAGAAACCAAGACCATCCCAAATTCATGGAAACAAGCACACATTTCGGTTATACATAAAGAAAACTCCGACCCAGAAAAAGTTAAGAACTACAGGCCAATATCACTGCTAAATTTAGACTACAAAATATTTAGCTTCATAATTGCGGAGAGATTAAAGAAATTACTTGTGAAAAGAATTAAAGAAGAACAATCCGGCTTCCTCCCGAGTAGACAACAGAAAGACAACGTCAGAATAATACTAGATTTGATTGAACATTATGATATTAACAACCAAAAAAAAGTAATGCTGCTAGCCCTTGATGCGGAGAAAGCCTTCGATAAGGTAAATTGGGATTTTTTTAAGGCACTCCTACAAGAAATGGACACAGGATATTACTTTCAAAATATGATAAATGCTATATATCAGAAACAAGAGGCCAAAATCTGGATAAATGGACAGGTAACGGAGAAAATAGAAATTGAGAAAGGAACAAGACAGGGATGTCCCTTATCCCCGCTGATATTCATCCTGGCTTTGGAGGTTCTGTTGGATAAAATCAGAGAAGACAAGGAATTGGAAGGCGCAAAAATTCAAGGTCAGGAGTTCAAACTAAGGGCCTATGCGGATGATATCATCTGTATAATAGAAAAACCTGAGAAAAATTTGGGAAAATTGATACAAACAATAAATGAATTTGGAGAGGTGGCGGGATTCAAATTAAATCTGGATAAAACAAAAGCACTGACGAAAAATGTTACACAAAAAGAAAGGGAAAAATTGGAAGAAACCTGGGGTATTCAAATAGTAGTGAAATTAAAATACTTAGGAATAATTTTAACGGCTAAAAACTCACAATTATTACAGAACAATTACATAGAAGGATGGAAAAAAATGAAAAAAGAAATAGAAAGTTGGAAAAGCATGAACCTGTCGCTATTAGGAAGAATAGCTAGCATAAAAATGAAAATATTACCGAAGCTTATCTTCCTCTTTCAGAACTTGCCAATAATCAGAAACCAAACTCTTCTATTAGAATGGAACAAAGAAATAATGAAATTTATTTGGCAAGGCAAAAAAGCAAGAATTAACAAAAAAAAACATGATTGAAGATACAAAAAAAGGAGGTTTCGCCGTCCCTGACCTAAGGATTTATCATGAAGCTAGCGCATTAATGTGGGTGAAAGAGTGGACGGAGCTGAAAAAAGAAAAATTACTTACTTTGGAAGGAATCGAGCTACGAACTGGATGGCACCATTACTTGTGGTATGGAGATCCAAAAAAAGAAAAAAAAATTGGGAACCATTTTATTAGATCCGCAATTATGAGAAGCTGGCAGAAATATAAACTGAAAATTTGTGGAAAAACACCATTATGGATCTCCCCTTTGGAGGCTAATCAGAGAAGAGAAATGGGATGGAATAAATGGCCGAACTATAAAGTACTATTGAAAAAGGAACAAGGGGAGATGGCACTGAAGACCCAACAAGAAATGAATATGATAGATAAAAAGATATCATGGTTCCAATATAACCAAATAAGAGAGTGCTTCAAGAAAGATAGAAGATTAGGTTTCCAGGAAGAAGAGTCCTTTTGGGACAAGATATTAAACACCAACAGAAAGATAATTACTAAACTGTATAAGAAACTTAGAGAATGGGATTCAGAAAAAGAGGGAGAGAAAAAATACATGAAAAGATGGAACGAAAACCTAGGCAAAACAATCAGGAAAGAAGAATGGGAAAAGATATGGAGAACGAAGATTAGATACACCTACTCGATAGATCTGAAAGAAAACTGGCTAAAAGTGGCACATAGATGGTACCTGACACCCAAAAAATTAAACAATTCAAACAAAAATTTAAGTAGTAAATGTTGGAAATGCGGGAGGATAGACGGCACATACTATCATATGTGGTGGTCATGCCCGAAGGCGCAAATATATTGGAGAAAAATTTATAAAACAATACAAGAAATACTAAATATAAAACTAAAGTTTAATCCTGAGATATTTCTATTAGGAATAATCGAAGAGAAAATAGAAAGAAATACAGATAAACTCCTATTTTTAATGAACACCGCGGCAAGAATGTGTTATGCGAGAATGTGGAAGAAGGAAGAAACCCCAGGAATAAAAGATTGGTTCGAAAAAGTACTAGATATTAAAAATATGGATAGATTAACATATCTCATAACGAAAAGTAATGGAACCCCGATAAAAGAAACTGACTGGACAAGAGTACTAAACTATACAGACCAAATAAGTAAGAATACAGAACAATAAATAGAAGAGTGAACGATAAGGGAATACGAAATAAAGAAGAAAGAAGGAAAAGGAACATCCACTTAGAAGATACGAAGGAAGTCAACGAGAGAGACTTTTCCATCTGTCTCCAACCCTTTTAATCTCTATCTTTTTTTCCTTTTATCTTCTTCTCCCCCCTATCCCTTTCTCTCTCTTCTCCCCCTCTGCTTCTTTTCACCTCCCTTTTTTGCTCCTATCCTATCCTTCCATCTCTACACTATTTCTCTCCTTTTCACCTCTCTCTCTACTACCCTCACTGTCTCTTTCTCTTCTCACTGCACATACCTCTACTATACAACCTATTTATTCTGATTTGTAACATTAAGAAAACTTTTCAATAAAGAATATTTAAAAAAAAATGTTGTTCAAAATGCCTCATGATATGACTAACTCAAAAAAAAAAAGGGGGGGGGAGAAAACACTGAAGGCTGAACCCATCATTATTAAAATACTCCCACTGAAATGAATGAGATGTTAACCACAACAAGTAGTAACTTGTTCCATACAGCTGAACTGGGATATATGGCAGTATGGTCTCAGATAACCCAGTTCAAAGCAGATATTGTGGGTTATTCTGCTTTGATATTCTGGGTGTCGTACCACCCAGCCCTGTATCCTAGAATATAAAGGCAGAAAATCCCACAATGTCTGCTTTGAACTGGGTTATCTGAGTCCACACCCAGATAATGTAGGATTTCATGTCTTGATATTCTGGAATACAGGGCTGTGTGGAAGAGCCCTGGGTTATATGGCTGTGTGGAAGGGCCCTAAAATTCTGTTCATTTCAATGCACTCGATCTAAGAAGACATAATATAATATCAATTACCCTGAGGCACAAGATTAATCATAAAATTTACTATTTGAATTATTAATCCCCCATTGCCAGATGCAATGAAACTCTTGTGAAATGAAGTGGTTTATATATGTTATTACTTGTTCTTCACAATGTCTTTTTGTAGTATGCCAGGTGTTTCAAGTTCCACCAAGTCACTAAGGATCATTTTTATTTTCTATTTCTTAGGAATCTTAAAGGATTCATAGATAAGAATGAAGAAGGGTGGTATAGTTGCTTTCCTCCATCATACAGTAGATGATGGGTCAGGTCACTGTTTGATGGAGAAAAACACTGGCCTGGCATGCAAGGAAATACTGCCTTATCCAAGGGAGTCCTTTGTCTGAAAACAAGGAAGTTGAGGCATCTGTGGGAGATGCTCAGAACAGATGCTTCTCAGTGGCTGCTCCCAGAATTTGGAAGCCACAGAAAGATAAGTTGCCCTTCTCTCTTTTAGTTGCCAGGCAAAATCTTTCTATTTGCTTGGTTCTTTATTAATAATTGTCAATTGCAGGAGGTCTTTCAGTTGAGCTGTGGTATGTTGCATTTGTCTCTGAGTCTCCATCCACATATGCTGTAAACTTTCTTTTCGGAGTTCTAGGCTGTGATCTTGATGGGCCAGTAATAGATAGATAGATAGATAGATAGATAGATAGATAGATAGATAGATGGGAAGAATCACAGAATGTTGTCTCTGTTAACTCTGTGGGGTTCCTGAAGAGTTATCTGGTTTGTGGTCTCTGGAGGGCCACCATGTTCTAGGAATTGATGGAATATTTGACAATATTGTTTTAAATAATCCAAACACATTTGTTTGTTTGTTTTTTAATGTTGAAACAACTGATGAAAAGAATTCTGGACTGATGAAAAAATGTATTCTATGCAAAATGTACATGTGTTTGTTTTCTGTGAGAATAAATTTTCTGCATCAAAAAGCCATTTCCTGTGAAGAAAGTGTTGCAATTAGGGAGCAAAAAATGGCATATGTTTAATTTTTACAGTAAACAATTTTCGGTACAAGAAACAGCTTTTTCTACAAAAAGATTTCTGTAAATATTGTGCACATTATTTCAGTACAAATTCCATGCAAGAATCTTAACATAGAAATAAATGCATTGCATGTTGTCTGAAAACTTAACTATTATGACAGTACTGAATTATATTTTCAGTTGGAATAGAGAAGCAAAGGAGACAAAAGCATTAATAAAATGATAACTTATTTAGTAAAAATCCTAGCAGAGGGTCTAAACATCCCATCAACGATAAGAGCTGTAGTGTTAGTAGCATCAGTACTACCAACACCATTTTAGAGTAGTACTAAAGTGTTCAATAAATTCAAGCTGTCTGTAGGGAAAACATTTTCTATAGTGTTTAAATGATGCAGTCTGCTTAATTGCTTAGAGTTGGTCAATAAAATAAACAGAAAAAGCCACAAGAGCAGGAATTTATTCACCATTCCATCCTTGATTTTTGAAAATTTCAAAGTAAGGTACCAACCTTTTATTTTATCATAACAGTGGGTTTCTCCTTGCACTAATGCACACGTTCTCTTTCGCTCTCAGCAATTATATGCAATATGTACCTGTCAGCATGTATTTTTTAGAGAAAACCCAATTAAGGAACACATTGCTCTCCTCTAATTGCAGCCCACTTCTTAAGAAATGCTGAATCATGGATTTGGTATCCATGGTTTTTTTAAAGTAGCTATGGTTGTCGCTGCTAATAAAACAACAGGTGACACCTAGTAAGGGTTGCTGTGACTTGCACAGTAATGACCTAAATTCTTTCTAAAGTGATACATTAATCCAGTAATACTATTTATACTCCCTCCTGTTGTTAGGAAGACATAGTACAGGAGTGGAACATGGTAAGAATTCTAAAGTGATCTAGCAAACTAATTGGATTATCAGGGATAAGAGAATTTAATGCTTTTTCCCTTGGTTAATCCGAGTATGTGCAAGAAGCACCTGGCCACATGGATGGACACTCAGGGTCCTTCCACACAGCCATATAACCCAGAATAACAAGCCAGAAAATCCCACAATATCTGCTTTGAACTGGGTTATCTGAGTCCACACTGCTATATATTCCAGTTCAAGGCAGAAAATGTGGGGTTTTATTCAGCTATGTGGAAAGGGCCTCAACTGCGAGAGATCCCTTGGATTCAACACATAATTAAGAAATGACACCAAAGAACATAGGAAGCTGTCTCAGTTGCCTGGTATTGTCCATGCCAGCGAAACACAGCTTTCCTGTTACCTGTTACTTGAGTTAAGCAATGTTCTACCCTGGAAACTGCTTTTGCTTGAATCACTCTCCATTATGAAATTGTGTCTGGATATCTAATTTTGTAGAAGCCATTCTGAGGCTACAGACAGATTGGTGGAGGAGGACAAGGCATAGGGGTGTACCTTGCTTTAAGACGGAATCATGCATCTCTGAGAATTCTAGGAATGGATATTATCCTTTCATGACTCAGTTTTGGGGTAGAGGACATTGGATCTTGTACAATGGTCTGGGGGATTCAAAGACAGTTTCATGGTCTATATGTTACCTGACCCTGGTTTAAATAGAGGTATCAACTAAGGATGGAACTTTGGGGTTTAAGGTTGTTAACATGTGCTACTTTAGTGGAAAAAATGACCAAATACCTCCAGTTAAGTGTCTTCGGCCACACATGTCATCATTTCAAATTTAAACAAAGAAGTCCGAAGTATACCTAGATACAGAAAACATAAGTCATGATTCAGTTTTGAACCCGGTCAACTTAAAATCTCCCTCTGTGACTTTAGGTTTTCATGGGTGTTCCTTTTCAAAAAAATAACAATCACATATTCCAATGAGATAACAGCCAGCCAAAAGTGACCCAACCCATTTTGCTGCCTGAGAGTAAAAGACAGAGGCAGAATTTCATAGATTAAAGCCAACCAGGTTCTGGTTTGATTCATATTTCATTAGCGATAGAAACAAAAAATCCACTATAAAGATCAATACAGTAGAGTGTAATAAATGTAGGTAAGACTGTATGGTAACCATAGCTTTATATGTGCCCTTTACCATAACACTTGCTGCTTAAAGTGGCTTCCTTTCTTTACCAAACGGCAAATTCAACTTGGAATGCCTACATAAGATTGTTGAATCCCCATTCATTACTATACCACTACTGCTATCTTTGACTTTTCACCTCTATATTTTCCTCAAGTACTCACTTGTACCCTACACTTTAGTGGTTCAAATAGTACAGGGTAGAAATTTAAGTACCCACTTATATAATTCTCACATGCAATGTTTACTCCTTACTGGGAAAAATTACAAGGTCTTCTCTATGTACACAATTTTTCCTGTCACTTCAGGGCAACATTTTTTGTACAGAAAACAGTGACCATAATTCATTAAGTCAGTTATGATTGTATAACCTAGACTTACATATTCATAGCCATTTTGTATTCATGGTCTCTATTTAAATCCCAGTTTAGGGGATACATAGGGATTAGGAGTATTTCCAAATCCTCATTTACTGGACAGTAGCGTGATGTCAGCTTTCTGGGGTTCAACAGAAATGTTTTAACTGCTTCCAAGTAATTACTTTTATAAAATGGCTTCTCCTCAGTCTATAATCATCCAAGAGACTGAATAAATGAAAAAAGTGCATATATTTGATAGGCAGCATGGAGATTATTTTTCAGACTGCCTCCTTCCAGATTGCCAGGCTCTAGTAATTTGTACTGGCTCCATTGCCCCAGCCCTATCTATCACATCTATCTGTTCTGGTTGGAGCTGATGGAAGTTTCTATTCAGTGATATCTAGGATATCCCACATATGAATTCCTGTTGATAGCATTGGGGGAAAATGTCATTTTTATGTCCTTAAGTAGTGATGATACTTATATTACCAGGATGGCTTAAATTTTCTATTAGTAATTGTCTGCACTATGTATACTATATATATATATATATATATATATATATATATATATATATATATATAAATACACAAGCAGAAGCTAAAATGATCTAATTTCCACTAAAGCACCCTGATTATGGTAATTAAACTGCTTGTGTTGTCATCATTAAAGATCAATAGTGGACTTAATTGCTTAATTTATAAACAGAAAACATTAGAAGATTTTAAATTAATGTTAAGTAACACAGATCAATCTAAATTAACTTTATTCATTCAAGAAAATGTGACTCCCTTTCTAATCATGGGCTCTGGATAAATTGAGGAACACAAAGAATCACTTCATTTTTTCCTTGTTGTTTTGTAAATGTTCTAAATTTCAGGGGGGGGGGGCACCAAAGCTTGATTCAAAACCTAGTAAAAACAAATAGGGCAACTACAGTGTATGTCTACACTGTAGAATTAATGCATTTTGATGCCACTTTAACTGTCATGGCTCTACGGTATGGAATCCTAGAGGTTGTAATTTTATCTTTCTCTTCCAAAGAGTGATGATATCTCACCAAACTACAAATACAAGGATTCAATAGCATTGAGCCATGGCAAATAAAGTGGTGTTAAAGTGCATTAATTCAACAGTATAAATGTACCCTAATAATGTACAAATAAGTACTAAGGACCTCTTTACACTGGCTGCCGGAATTGCCACACATCATGGCAAATCCAGCGACTGCCATTGGCGGGTGTGGAGAATCCGTTGCCCACGCCCTGCATCACCCGGCTTACCGGTAAGGCGATTCCATGTGGGGAAGCTTCCACTGACCAGCTTCTCCCATTGATCAAAGGCAACAGGAGAAGCCTCCCATGTTGTTGCCATGGCAGCATGCTCCACTTTGTCAACCCTTTAAACACAGGGCTCTGCCAGAAGTAGTAATGCATCATGTAATGGGGACTGACGGGCTCCATGCTTAAAGGAGTGGTGAAGTGGAGCACGCTGATGCTTCTTTCTCCATCTGATGGGGGTCATAAGACTCACAAGTGTGGCAGGCCGAGTGCATGGTGGGCCCCACCTGATCAGATCTGTAGTGAGCAACAATAATTGATCATTGTCCTACAGAATACTGGACTACATAGATTTATTGTCAACTTGTAGAGTTCTTCCTATGCTTTTAACATTTGTATGGAGATGGGAAGACATTCCACAGTTGCTGACAATATTATTTTTCTTTTTTATATTCTTTTTTGTCTGATTTGTTTTGTTATTGAAAAAGTCCAGCATTTAAGATCCACTCCTAGGGATCGTAAATGCTGGACTTTTTCAAGAACAAAACAAATCTGATGGATACTGTGTAACTCTCTTTCTTTGTAGAGGGTAGGATGGAGAGGAAGATCTGCCTTGAATGGCAACAAAAAGTTATATCAAGAAGGTTTCCTGTTAGCAGTGTCCTATAAGTGGCACATCTGGAGGAACTGGTTTTGGAACCATTGTGTAGTAAGTCTCCTTAGTTTACGGACATCTAACCATCTGCAGTTAGGGTGGAGGAGACTCCAGTGCTGGGACTTGTGCAGTTACTTAAGAAATAGTTTTCCTCTCCCCATAAAATGGGGAGAGAAAAAACATTTGTCTGCCTCCCACGAGGCAGGGAGGAGTTCTGGTGGAACTCTCCAGAATATCTGGGGGCGTGGCCTGCTAGCACAGGCCAGGCCCTCCCAGGCTCATTCTGCGCCTGGAAGTTGGGGAGAGAGGTCGCAGAGAAGAGCAAAGACAAGAAGTCTGAAGAGGTTCAGCAAAGAAGAGAAGAAAAGAGGTTAAGGGGATAAGAAGAGCATCTACAGGTCTGTACAGGGGTCCTGGGGGAGGGAGGCTTCACCCACCCCTCCCCCTCCCGGACGAAGGCTGGGCCCTTCAGGGCCCTTCACGGAGGCCTTGGTTATGGCAAACAAGGGCACACGTGGCCAGGGGCCTGGAGCTGGGTGGCTTGGCAGACGGCTAGCCGGCCATTGACATTCCCTGGCGCATGGTCACTGTGGCCTAGGATTGGGCCCGGCTTCGAGCTACCTGGGGGTTCTGGCAATAGGGTTCGTGTTGAATTGGCGTCCGTCGCTGCCGGGGCCCGCAGCGTCAATTTTGGTCGCCGTCCGGGCCGTTGATGGAGGCCATTGTGGGAGATGGGGCGGCTGCCATTTTAGGATAGGCCCAATTTCGTTTGCCACATGGGGCAAAATGAAAGTGAAAGGTATTTCAATTACTTTATGTTGGGCCGGATGCGTGTTATATGTAGTAGGTATGATGTTAAATATACAACGTTACACAGGTAATAGGGGAGTTATACCCTTGGCTACAGAGGTTGCTGACCTAAGGTTGATAGTTCTTATTCAGGAGTGGAGCGAGCTCCCGATGTTAGCCACAGCTCCCAAAAAGAAAAAAAATGGATCAGGGAGAGAGCTCCTGCTGTTAGATCCAGCTTCTGATACCTATATATATATATATATATATATATATATATATATATATATATATTATTTTAAATAGGATCAGAAGGGGAGCTCCTGCTCTTTGATCCAGCTTCTGATAGCAAAAAAAAAAAAATGGAGCAGGGAGAGAGCTCCTGCTGTTAGATCCAGCTTTTGATACCCCCCAAATAATATTATTATTTTAAATAGGATCAGAGGGGGAGCTCCTGCTGTTTGATCCAGCTTCTGATAGCAAAAAAAAATGGAGCAGGGAGAGAGCTCCTGCTGTTAGATCCAGTTTTTGATACCTCCCAAATAATATTATTATTTTAAATAGGATCAGAGGGGGAGCTCCTGCTGTTTGATCCAGCTTCTGATACAAAAAAATTATTATTTTAAATAGGATCAGAGGGGGAGCTCCTGCTGTTAGATCCAGCTTCTGATACCCAAATAAATAAATCAATAAATAATATTATTATTTTAAATAGGATCAGAGGGGGAGCTCCTGCTGTTTGATCCAGCTTCGGATAGCAAAAAAAAAAATTAAAAAAAAATTAAATGGGATCCGAGGGGGAGCTCCTGCTGTTTGATCCAGCTTCTGATACCAAAAAAAAAAGGTTAAAGAGGGAGAGAGATAAGAAAGAATTATGCCTGAAAGAGAGCTCCTGCGGTTAGTTCCAGCTTCTGATAAAATAATAGAAAAATGAATAAAATAATATATATATATATATATATATATATATATATATATATATAAAACAGGGATGCCTTTGCGATATGCAAATCTGAGCAGATCAATAGACCCCATTCGTCAGCGACAGTTCATCAGGCGGAACACATGTACATAGGGCTTGCTTAAGACGAATCAGGTTCATAGTCGGTTTACTAATGATATGGGGTCATGGGTCGATTTCAAGTAAGAAGTGAGCTTCTGAGGTTAGCTCCAGCTGGAACTGATGACATTTGAGAGGGAACCAGCATTCTTTGCTATATTTGACGGAGTGACATCAATTTTTCTTTCAGGATGGTGCCAAAGAGGAACATAGGCGGCCCCTAAGGGAAAGGGGCCAGCCAAGAAGACGCCGGCGAAATGCCCCCCCCTCCTTACGAGTCATCGGAGGAGGAGGAGGGCATTTCGGCCAAGGACATCGAGGCCTTAATGGCCAGAATGGATAAGTTGAGAGGGAGAGGGGTTTGCCGGTAAGGGAGCCCGGCTCGACGGGCTATTAATAAGCTAATCTTTAAAAGTTTGCTTTCTCCCATGTCTGCACAGAGTCTGCTAAGAAAGCTGGGACCCAAAAAGGAGAGCGGGCCATCCAGCCAGAGTCCAACCAGCCAGACGGCGATCCCGGGGCTCGGGCGGTATCTCAGTGACGGGCAATGGCTGTCGAAGAAGGCCTAGCCGCGACATCCACGCCCAAGCCGGCTGACCCAGTGCCGCCAACCTGACAGAGTCAACCTTCTGCGACGGCAATCACAGTGTCGACCAACCCCTTCTTCACAACCTGCTGTCCTGGAGGGACCCTCCACGTCTACAGGTAACAGCACCACACTGGTTTGGCCTTGGGGCCAAAAATCAGATGCAAACCACATCACTTAGTCACACGGATTCAGCGCCGGCTGCACCTGGGGTTTCGGTCATTAAGGCCGTTTCCCGTGACTCTGCTGTGGCCCCAATACCCCTAGAAGTGGCTACAACGGGGGAGGCCAACCAATTTTGGGGAACTTACAAATGGGTTCTGCCGATAATCTCTACGGCAGCCGCGGCCTCGCTAGGGGCCCATTTGGCTCAAAAACCATTGATAAGATCCTCAGGAATGAATATATAGATATTTTTTCCTTATACATTACAAAAGTAGAGAACAATGGAAAACAGGATCCGGATGAGGATGCAAAGAAAAATTAAAGAAAACGAGGGTTGAACAAGATTGGAAAAACTGGATAGCTTGCTACACCCTAAGTCCCTGTTTAAATACCAAAATATAATTTACGGGGCATATGTTAATTATTCCGGTCAGGCGTGGCTGATTTAGGATAACCGCTTGTGTGCTGAGGCCGCCACGATGCCTAATAAGCGATGGGACCTCATTGATAGTCAACTGTGGATGGAGGTAATGAATACAACCAGATCTGTCTCCGGTGAGAAGGCCGATAGTGGCCATACCATCCAAAACACTAGGGGAGGTCAGCCCTTTCGGCAAGGAGGCCTAGCACAACAGCCACAATATGCCAGGATAACCAAACAGCTAAGAACTGTTATAAAGGAAGGCCCGCAGGACTTAATACAAGAGACACCCAGTTTACTAGGAAGAACCCTGCCCAGGCTAATGTTCAAAAAGGGCCCCAGCCCAATTAGGTTGGTTCCTCTTAGCGGTTGGTTGAAAATGGACCCTAACAGGGCTGCGGCAATTTATTTGCTTCGTGGCTTTATTGATGGGTTTCGGATTCCGGCTGCTCCCGGTTCATCCAGCCGATTTTGAGTTATTGAGATTTCCGTTTCAGGGGCTCTTCATAGGGACCGAGCTCTACCCATGGGGTGCGCAGTGTCTTGTGCAGCGTTTGAAACTTTTATTTGGCTCGGCATAAGGCTACCTTACGGGAATTTCAGCAAATAATTGGCCATTTCAATTTTGCATGTGAGATAATAGTATCTGGCCAGGCCTTTCTCCGTAGACTTTGCGATCTATCGCGGGTGTAGCCTTGCCTCATCATCACATCACGATAACACTAGCTATAAAGTCGGATTTGTGCATTTGGCTACAATTTCTTCGCCAATTTAATTGAGTTTCATTTTGGCGACAGGAGCTAACGATTAAGGATGCCCTACAGGTCTCATCGGATGCCTCAGGCGCCATAGGTTTGGTTTACTTTGAAGTGCACTGGTGTGCAAAAAGGTGGCCTGAAGGTTGGCATTCTTTGGGTATAACATCAGATTTAACCTTTTAGAGTTTTTTCCCTTTCTGGTGGCAGTCACCCTTTGGGCTGACGGGTTGGCCAATTCCACGGTCCATTTTAGTGTGACAATATGGCCACAGTTAGATTTTAGACAATATTATAAACTACCCGAGGCCATGCCTGTGCCTCACAAACACTTGGCTCAATTTTGTGTCTACCATAGGAGGAGAGGTTTGGCCCCGCAATCCATTAGGTCTAAGTTGTCAACCCTTGCTTGTTGGTTTAAAGCCCAGGGCCTTAGCGATCCCACTGAGGGCTTTCGCATTCACAAAATTTTAGCGGGATGGTCTAGACAGCGCTGACATCCCAGAGATGACCGCTAGCCCTTGACACCTACGATTCTTAAGGGACTTTGGCGAATATGGCCCCGGCTGTATACATCGGTCTACGAACAGGCTTTATTTCATGCAGCGGTGTTGACTGCAATTTTTGCAGCTCTGCGGGTGAGTGAATTGGTGACATTATCCAAGTTAGATACCTCACACCGCGCATTGCCGTTTCTGATGTCAGAGTTTTCCAAGACAAAATGGAGGGCAGGATTAGAACGTCAAAGACTGACCAAGGGTCAAGGGGTCAGGCGATTAGCCTTTTAAAGTTGCGGGGATGAAGATCTCTGCCCTGTTTTAGCTATGCGGTAATCACTGCGCTCAGGGGCACGGCAAACGTTGCCTGTTTTCAAATCAGGATGTAACACCACTGACTAAGTACCAGTTTTGGACAATTACAACCAAAGCGCTGGACCTCCTTGGTATGGGACACTTTAAATTCGATACACACTCATTTAGGATTGGGGTGGCCTCTTTAGCAGCAGCAATGGGTTACAGAGATGAAGAAATCAAAACCTTAGGTAGATGGAGGTCCAGCGCATTTAAGAGTTACGTACGTTCAATTTCATTATAGTTATTGTGATCGTGGCAGATCACGTTGGGCTGGCACATAGATGGAGGGTCCTGGTGTATGGACACAGTTTTGTCTTCTGGGCAAAAAGGCAAGCCCACAAGACTGCCTATGGCCAGCATTTGGGTCTCGCTTCCATTGCAAAGGTACAATGGAGAGGCGAATGAGGCCTGTGTTGGGACGGTTTGTGCCCCTTGGTTGTTTGATGCCAGGAGCTGGCTACCTCCTGATGTGTTAGTGATCCACCTAGGTGGTAACGATTTGGGCCTGTTAACGACAAAGGCGCTCTTTTTACAGGCGCGTGCTGATATGCGGAAGATTTGGCGGGCATGGCCCCGTGTCCGCATCGCTTGGTCGGCCATTATACCATGTCGCAGGTGGTTGAGAGGAGGTGACGTGCGGAGGCTAGAGAGCCAGAAAACATGTGAATATGGCCATGCAAAGGTTCATGTTCAAAGAAGTGGGTCTCGCTTCCATTGCAGCGGTACAATGGAGAGGCGAATGAGGCCAGTGTTGGGACGGTTTGTGCCCCCTTGTTGGTTTGATTCCAGGAGCTGGCTACCTCCTGATGTGTTAGTGATCCACGTCAGTGGTAATGATTTGGGCCTGCTAACGGCAAAGGCGCTCTTTTTACAGGCGCGTGCTGATATGCGGGGCTGGCACATAGAAGGAGGGTCCTGGTCTGCGGACACATTATGTCTTCTGGGCAGGAAGAGAGGCCCACAAGACTGCCTATGGCCAGCACTTGGGTCTCGCGTCCACGGCGAATGTGGAATGGAGAGGCGAGATTGGCCTGCGTTGGGACGGTTTGTGCCCCTTGTTGTTTGATGCCAGGAGTAGGCCCCCTCCTGATGTGTTGGTTATCCACCTCGGTGGTAACGATTTGGGCCTGCTAACAGGCAAAGCCCTCTTTTTGCAAGCATGGGAGGACATTCGAAAGATTTGGTGGACATGGCCCCGGGTGCACGTCGTTTGGTCTGCTATCATACCTCGTCGCAAGTGGCTAGGAGGAGGCGACGTGGGGAGGCTGGAAAAAGCCAGAAAACGAGTGAACCGGGCCATGCGACTGTTCATGATCCATCAAAGGGGTCCTTACATTGAACACCCAAACATCACACGTGACGATGAGAGGTTGTATCGTGGTGATGGAGTACATCTTTCAGAATTGGGCAACCAACGATTTTTGTTGGATTTACAGGAAGGTATTAGAGGGGTGTTGGAGGAATTGGTGGGGGATGGGGGCGAAATAGACATTTGCCCCCAATCCGTGGCATAAATAGATAGGGAAATTCCTTTAGTCGGTGTGCACCTAGGGCACCCCTTTAAGGGGTGAAAGGCCGTTAAGTTAAACACTCACCTACAGTTAAAGGGTGAGGTGTAGTTAAATGGCCTTTAATTGGAAGGAGTCTCGATACAAGAGCTCTGGAAGAGACTCCTCATTCCTTTCCCTTGATGGTGATACGGTTTGATTACCGAAAACCCAGGTGCTTCGCCCGGAAATTGTTATTATCGGGTAGTGATACTACCTGGGTTAGGTTACACCAGTTCCTTGCACCCTTGAGTTAGGTTAAGAACTTAAATAGGTAACGCTAAATAAAAGTTGCCCAATTTGAATCCAAACATTGGTGTTGTGTCTTTTATTCTCGTGTTTTACTTCGGGGGTTGGTAGACTATAGTTTTCCTCTCCCCATAAAATGGGGAGAGAAAAAACATTTGTCTGCCTCCCACGAGGCAGGGAGGAGTTCTGGTGGAACTCTCCAGAATATCTGGGGGCGTGGCCTGCTAGCACAGGCCAGGCCCTCCCAGGCTCATTCTGCGCCTGGAAGTTGGCCCACCACTCCCGCCCATTAACAGTATATCTTGCGGTTGCCTGCGCAACCGGGTAGGAATTTTTTCCTCTTCTTGTTTCATAGGGGGGGTTTTTTGCCTACCCTATACTGTTTAGGGGCTAGATAGAGGAAGTGGGCTATGCATTAAGTAGGCCAGGCATAAATAGATAGGGAAATTCCTTTAGTTGGTGTGCACCTAGGGCACCCCTTTAAGGGGTGAAAGGCCGTTAAGTTAAACACTCACCTACAGTTAAAGGGTGAGGTGTAGTTAAATGGCCTTTAATTGGAAGGAGTCTCGATACAAGAGCTCTGGAAGAGACTCCTCATTCCTTTCCCTTGATGGTGATACGGTTTGATTACCGAAACCCAGGTGCTTCGCCCGGAAATTGTTATTATCGGGTAGTGATACTACCTGGGTTAGGTTACACCAGTTCCTTGCACCCTTGAGTTAGGTTAAGAACTTAAATAGGTAACGCTAAATAAAAGTTGCCCAATTTGAATCCAAACATTGGTGTTGTGTCTTTTATTCTCGTGTTTTACTTCGGGCATTGGTAGACAAAGGACCAGAAGCAAATCTGGTGAGAAAAAGAGTAATAAAAGGTTTTTAAAAGGGCTCTTCCAGAATCAACTTGAAATTCAAAAGGTTTGTCTCCCACGAAGTCCATGGGAGCTGTGAGGCAACCTTAAGAATGTGCATAAGTGAGAACGCTGTGTATTTATGAAATTTTTAAAAATATATAAGTTGGGCATAGGAACAATTACACACACACACACACAAAAGCATCAGTTCAGTGTTTTACATTTGAATATCCACAGCTATATTTTCAGGGCACTTCCAGACAGCACTAAATCACAGGTTTTAAACAGGGGCAAAAAACCCCAGGACTTCAGAAGATCTGTTGGTCCTGGGATTTCTGCCTCTGTTGTCCAGACTTGATGCTTTGTTGTGAGATTTAGAAGCTCCCAAGATGGCTGCTGTGGGGCTTCTACCTGAAACTTCGGCAGTATATATATTTTTTTAAAAAAACAAAACCTCAAGATGTGGATATGCAGAGAATCATTGCAGTGAATCACTGCAAAAGTTCCATTATTTGTCCTGGCCAGAGAAACTGTACCTGCCAAAGTTTCATGAAGTATCTGCCACACAAACAAGGTTTATGGGATAGGACCACTTCTGCCCAAATCAGCACTGCATAATCAAAGAGGAACACACACTTTCAAGCCAGGAACATAACTCTGTCATTATTGACATCTTTTGGAACCTGGCTACCTGGCCATCTGTCCAGACAGATTTGGTTGTGTACTTGTGGCATGAAACAACAGGGTGCTGTTTCTAGGTTATACATGGCTGTTCCTGATTGCTCTTTCTGTGAAAAGATGTACAACATTGACTAGGGGGCCGCGACTTGTCTTGGTCAGAAAAAATGTGCCCTCCATATGTTTCATGAAATTTCAGGCACACAAAGGTTTTTGCCTTCTGCTCAGGTGTCACCTTCTTTTTAGGAACCAACCAATCAAGAACAAACATCAAAAATCCGGGAACAAACCCAGATTAAAAAATCCCATGATTTCCAATTGCAGGGACATACAGACATACGAAGATCTGCATATTTGGCTCAAAACCGCAATAGTCCCACACCTGGAAATGTTGTGGATTTTGCCTTTTGTAGTGATTACTCCCGCGTTTACAAGGAACAGCATCTGGCTACCTTCCTGTTTCCTGCAGAAGCTCCTGGGATAGGAGTACATATATAAATATATACATACTAGGGATCTCATTCTTATTCTGGAGGTTCACCCAAGCTGCTTGTTGAACACTGCCTTTGATGACCTCATATCAGAGAATGTATTTGTTCCATTCCATAGTACTGGCTGTGATGCCTTTCAGATGAACATCCAGGGATGAAGAACATTGCCTGGTTCACAGATTAATGTAATGACTGTTCTTCAGGAAGTTATCCATGACTTAGCTAAACCAGGAAAATAACAAAATTGGAAGAAGACATGGTGAGGAAAAAACATTATTTATAAATGTCATGAATCTAACCTTTTGCCAGGAAGGCTGAAGCCTGGAAAGTCAGTAGCTGCCATGTTCAGAGATAGGCAGAGAGCCAAGAGGCAAGAGGGAGGAGTCAGCCGACTCCTGATTCACACTGGTGGGCAGTGTTGGGATTGCTTGTCCACCCTGCCCAAGGTTACGCTTATCTTTGTTATAATAAACAATTGATCATAAATCCTTTTACCATACTTTTATTATTAGAGACTATTCATATCATTTTAATATATATATATGAACCAATCCTGCTCCCTAATGAACTGGTGGAACTGACAAGAAGACATGTTTCTGGTATCTTGGATTTGTGAATGAAGACCATCAGTATAAGGAGGTCAATCAGTCATGTGCCAGTTTCCAGCTCTGGGCATTTGGGAAAAAAATGCTACAAAAGAACTTTCCCTCTGGTGTATATACTATGGTAGCACATTATTCTGTCATGCTAAAACAACAAAACTTTTTTTCTTTTTAAAAATAAGAAAAATAGACAAGTGAATGAGGCAGGCTACAGCCAAACTCAAATCCTATGTTTCTTTTAAAAATTATGCACAGTACTGGCAGATATTGAATTTGTTTATTTTTAAAGTTCAACACCTCTGTAACAGATGATATTACACATTCTAATTAAATGAATGTTCAAAATGGATTGTCTTTTACAAATCAGTCGTAGCTTTATGTGGTACATTGAACTGATATGAAAGAAAACATGTCCTTCCTTCTGAAATCTTCTAGATAATGCCTTTGCTAAGCTTTTGATGTATGTAAATTTCTTTAAATATCATCGACAAAGTTAAGAGAAGCCTTCATTTTGTTCAACAGCAGAACTTTCAACTGCTTGAGAAGCCACTGATTTTTTCTTTGTAATCTGGAATGCGTTTGTGTGCAGTTCCAATGAATAGTTCCAACAAATATCATAACAAACAGTAGAAAATGCATACTTTATGTTTTAAATATGTGCACCAATATGAATAATAAGGGAAAGGGAAATAGATTTTCATATGTTACTGATGCTGTCTCACTGATATCTAAATCAGCAGTCTAAGCTATACTTGTGATATAAAGGCAAAAGACAGTGGGCTCAGGTGCACAGTGCACTATCACACAGAGAGTATGACGTTGGCATTGTGTCTTATTCTGTGACTGTATGTTTGTTGTGATCTATTTTTTCTTGCTGTTTTTCTGGCTTGTATGTGTGCATTGCAAACTCCTGCACCACACACAAGCAGTCTAGCTAGTGCAAAGGAGTACACAAACAAATTAATAACATATTATTGCATATATTAGTAATGATATTATTATTAATAATATTACATATATTATTATGTAATAATGAGGAATGGGGTGGGTAATACGGCTGGCTCCAGTGGCCACCAGGCTTCGTCCAGAGGGCAAGGAAAAGGAGATATTATTGCTTTTGATCCTACCACCCCAACAAAAATTAAATGCAAATGTCTTGGTGCTGCTTCTGTTTCTGCTTTTGTTCTTCCCCCTCCTTCTGCTGTGCAGCTGTTGAGGCAAGGGCAGCCTCTCAATCTGGACTGGCAGTGCCCATTATTAGTTCTAAGGTCTCAGCAGAGCTGTATGTTCCATGAGATAATTGAGGAGCATTTGGAAGTGGTGTCTGAGGAGGAATTTCACATGGATTCCCCCAAAGCTCTCCTACATGTGGGCATGTGCCCTCAGTTGGCAGTGGAAGAGGGACATATAGGTGATGAGGTCTGGAAGGCCTAGTTCCACCATTTGGGATGACTTCCAGATGCTACTGAAGGGTCCGAGTAAAATTAAGAAACATAGTTTTTCTCCTGAAGGGCCTGTGTAAAATTAAGACACAACATGGTTTTTCTTCTTAAGCACCTTTCATTTCATTAGGAGAATACTCTTTCAGAAACTCTTTATTAAGTCACCCATCCAGGCTCTCACTGGCTGTACTGTCTCTGCTGCTGGAGTATTGTCTTCTCCCACTCTTCCAATGTTAGTGGTTTTGTACCATAATTTGCCACAGATTCTCAATGTTGCACTCTGTGTCATTGATAGTAATAAATAAATATATATCTCTGTCAAGGCAACCTTTATTTTGTCTCTCTTATAGTCCCTTTGATCAGCAGAACAAAGTGCATTCAGGCAAACAGCAGTGGCTGCATTGCTACTTTGAGACTTGTCTCTCACTCCTTTCATTGGCACAATGTTCTGTCACCAATCATACTTTATTATGCAGTGTAGCCAGACAGTAATTGGCTGCACTGCCACTTTCAGAATCATCCCCCATGCTTCTGAAGCTGAGAGTGTTATATGCCCAAGGTGTTTAAATTGGGGGGGGGGGGGGATCCTAAAAACTGAAACTTTGCAGAATTGGCACCCTGAATATGTTTTGTCTCTTTGGAGAAATTCAAGCAGATCCCTCCTAAAAATTTCTTTAAAATTTCCTAAAAATCAGTGGATGACCCAAACATTCTGAAACTTGGCAGGCATAAAGTGGTAAATGTTGCCTACAAGTGTGGCAAGGTTCATCCCAATATCCATAAAATAATTCAATTTTTCAAGCCTCTGATGCTGAGAGTATGACATACCCAAGGTGTTTAAATTGGAAAAAAATCCTAAAAATCAGTAGATGACTGGATCATTCTGAGACTTTGCAGGAATGATGCCCTTCCCATGTTGTCTCATTTTGCAGATGTTCAAGGAGATATCTTTCTCTTTTTAAATTGTAATTTTTTAAAAATTTCCTAGAAATCAGTGGATGACTAAATCTTTCTCTACAGTCGTATATGTGGCCTACAAGTGTGGCAAATTTCATCCTGATAGCTATAAAAATGGAGGAGAAACAAGCTTTGCAATTTCCCCCATTGATGGCAAGGGACAAAATCTTGAATAGGAGTGTGCAAAGGGGCAGAAATCTATTCTATTTTCAGTTCTATTTTCAGATGTCCTCTGTTACATTTTTGGGAAAAATTGGGAGAGGGTTTCAGATTCATAATTCAGAACCCTGAGTTCTGTTTTCATTTTGGTAAGATTTGGTCTATTGATGCCAATGGAGGAAATTGCGAGGCTCATATTTCCTTCATTTTTATGGTATTCAGGATTAAACTTACCACACTTAACACATTTACAACTGCAAGCCTACCAAGTTTCAAATTATTTCACAAATCCCCTGATTTGTTGGAATTTTTAATTTTTTAAAACGAATAACATTAAAAAAAACACAAGAGGCTTTCTGGCACGTGCAACAAGAGAGGAGGAGAATGGACAGAAACAGACCTGTGATTCAGCAAGTGTGGCTGCATTTCTGCTCAGCCACATTGCTCCCAGCATAGAGAGATTGCTGCCTGTGCTTGCAAAACAAACGGTCAGAATACTAATGTGAAAAATAATTTTGAATTTTTTTCCAAATTTTTAGCTGAAAGATTAGGCGGTCCATTTTTCTTTCCAGAAAGGCTTCAAGGAGGTCCTTTTCTGATTCATTTCCGATGGCTTGGCTGCTGGATCTCTGAAATTATCAAAAATTCAAATTGACCAGCAGAACTTTGCACAGTAGCTGATTTTATTCTCTTCTGATGTCATTATTATATCTCATGCATTACCTATTGCTTAAAATGTTGAGTTTAAGCTGCTTAGAGAACTATGGACAGAAGTCCGTGACATTGTTCAGGAAGCAGCAACAAAGTACATTCCAAAGAAAAAGAAAGCCAAGAAGGCAAAATGGTTGTCTGCTGAGACACTGAAAGTAGCTCAAGAAAGGAGGAAAGCAAAAGGAAGCCGTGATAGGAGGAGATATGCCCAATTAAATGCCCAATTCCAGAGGTTAGCCAGAAGAGATAAGGAACTATTTTTAAACAAGCAATGCATGGAAGTGGAAGAAGACAACAGAATAGGAAGGACAAGAGACCTCTTCCAGGAAATTAGAAACATTGGAGGTAAATTTCAGGCAAAAATTGGCATGATAAGAAACAAAGATAGCAGGAACCTAACAGAAGCTGAAGAGATCAAGAGAAGGTGGCGAGACTATACAGAAGATCTGTATAGGAAGGATAATAATATCAAGGATAGTTTTGTCGGTGTGGTGAGTGAACCAGACATCCCGAGGTTGAATGGACCTTAAGAAGCATTGCTAACAACAAGGCAGCAGGAGACGACTGGATCCCAGCTGAACTGTTTAAAATATTGAAAGATGATGCTGTCAAGGTGATCCAGGCCATATGCCAGCAAATATTGAAAACACAAGAATGGCCATCAGACTGGAAAAAAATCAACTTATATCCGCATACCAAAAAAGGGAAATGCTAAAGATTGCTCAAACTTTTGTACAGTGACCCTTATTTCTTGTGCCAGTAAGGTAATGCTCAAGATCCTGCAAGGAAGACTCCAGCAATACATGAAGCCAGATATACAAGCTGGGTTTAAAAAAGGCAGAGGAATGAGAGACCAAATTGCCAATATCCACTGGATAATGGAGAAAGGCAGGGAGTTTCAGAAAAACATCTATTTCTGTTTTATTGACTATTCTAAAGCCTTTGACTGTGTGGATCACAATAAATTATTGCAATTTCTTGGTGGTATGGGCATACCAAATCACCTTGTCTCTCTCTCCTGAGGAATCTGTATAAGGACCAAGTAGCAACAGTAAGAACTGACTATGGAACAACAGACTGGTTCAAGATTGGGAAAGGTGTATGGCAGGGTTGTATACTCTCAACCAACTTATTCAACTTGTATGCAGAACACATCATGTGTTGTGCAGGGCTTGACAAATGCAAGGCTGGGGTAAAAATTGCTGGAAGAAACATTAACAACCTTAGATATGCAGATGATATCACTTTGATGGCCAAAAGCGAGGAGGAGCTGGGGAGCCTTCTAATCAAGGTGAAAGAAGAAAGAGCAAAAGCTGGATTGCAGCTAAACATCAAGAAACCCACAAGATTATGGCAACAAGAATGATTGACAACTGGGAAATAGAGGGAGAAAACGCGGAGGCCGTGACAGACTTTGTATTTCTAGGTGCAAAGATTACTGCAGACGCAGACTGCAGCCAGGAAATCAGGAGACACTTACTTCTTGGGAGGAGAGCAATGACCAATCTCGATAAAATAGTGAAGAATAGAGACATTACACTGACAACAAAGATCTGCATAGTTAAAGCAATGGTATTCCCCTTAGTCACCTACGGATGTGAGAGCTAGACCATAGGGAAGGCTGAGCGAAGGAAGATAGATGCTTTTGAACTGTGGTGTTGGAGGAAAGTTCTGAGAGTGCCTTGGAAGGTCCAATCAGTCCATACATCAGGAAATAAAGCCTGATTGCTCATTGGAGGGAAGGATATAATAGGAAAAGATGAAGTATTTTGGCCACCTAATGAGAAGACAGGAAAGCTTGGAGAAGACAATGATGCTGGGGGAAATGGAAGGAAAAAAGGAAGAAGGGCCGACCAAGGGCAAGATGGATGGATGGTATCCTTGAAGTGACTGTCTTGACCTTGATGGAACTGGGGTGGTGACAGCCGACAGGGAGCTCTAGCGTGGGCTGGTCCATGAGTTCACGAAGTCAGAAACAATTGAACAAATGAACAACAACAACAAAGAGAACCTTGATTACTAGTTAGTATAAATATTGTAAATAAAAATAAGTGGGGAATTTTAAAAAGTTTTCTAGAAGGAAAGATTATTTCAGCACGGGGATTTCATGTTTAAAATGGAATGTTTGTCTATTATAAAATCTAAATTTTCAACATATTGTTCAATTTCCTCTTGAAGAAAGACATGATGAAGAATCCTTTAGATTATTTGGAGTGACTTTCTTTTCCATAATATATGTATTTCTGTACTTCTCAGGGAAAGTAGAAATTAATGTTTTAAAGATGAAAATAAATGTTAAGAAGTAATGTCTGAGACTTTAAGTATGGGGAACATCAGATACTATATGGCTTTGGGTGAATTTGTTGCTACAGATAAACAAGCAGATTGTTTTACTTTATATGTTACAAGTGAGGAACAGCATTCTTTGTTTTAGCACTTATATGGAATGATAAATCAGTTTGTGTTTTCCAATAATAATAGTTATCCATATTTGCGTAAAGAAAACATGAAAGGTTCCATGTCATGTTTCATTTCTAGAGTAAGTTTAACACATGCGGCATTTGAAATGAAGGACAAACTCCTGTACTGATGTAGGAACTGTTGGATTCCATTTCCTCAAAAAGCATTAATGCTTTCCCAGGAAATGGGATCCAATAGTGCCAAATCTAAAATCTAAAATCAAGATTTCTAAGTGCTTTAATTTGCTTGATTGTATCATGTTTAACTAATTTTAAAATTATAACTAATTACTTATTCAGAGGGAGATTTACTTTTATAATGTGAGGTTACAGAAATATCTGTATCTATCGGTCTGTCTGTCTTCTCTTTTTGCCCAGGACTGAAATAGTGTGTAAAGGTTAATTCATTATAACTGAGATAGTGCTATGAGTACTCTTGTGCTGAAAATGTTGAGATTTTGAACATTTTAATGTGTTTAAAATGTTCAACGTCTAAAAATATTTTTTTTAAAAGAAGCCCCCAAACACAATAAAAAACACATGTACCCAAGAAGCATAAACATGTGCACATCCCTAAAAACAAAAAATTAGAATTTGGATTACAAATCAAATAGCCCCCCTCTCAATCTCTCCAAATTTTTCCAAAATAAGATGGGGGGGGGGGTGTAATGGATCCCTTACCTTAGCTAGCTGCATGATAGCTTAAAGGGGTGGGCCTGGCAAAGCCACGGCATACATTTTAGGAAAGGGAGACAGGGAGATGCCATCTTAGGTTAGGTTTGCCTTGAGGGGGCATGTTCAAGTATAGGAGGGAAAATCAGAAGGCTAGGATTGGTTAGAAAGATGGGGGCAGAGCCTAAGTGGTCTGAAGGAAAAAAGTGTCTTTTAAACTGAGGTTTGAGGACCCAGTTTGCAAGTTGGAGTTTGGAATGGGTAGAGAGAAGGAGTGTGGGTGTTAGTGAGAGCAGTTTGGGTTTTGAAGAAGAAGTTTGGGTCAGTCTTTTGGGTAGTATTCAGAACAGTTATTGAGTAAATAGCTGGAATACTGTGTGGAGCAGTACCCCGTTAGTGGTCTGTTCATTTCCTAAGGAAGTCTAGTTCAGGGTTTTTGGCTAGATTCCTACGGGGAATTTTTGGGAGTTACTTTCAGAGATTCATTTCCTGAAGTAATTTTCTGTGTTGAAACTTTTAAGACTTGTAACCCAGAAGTTTTTAAGATCTTTACTCTCACGCAACCACAAGCTTTTTATGCCAGTATTTTACTGAAACCATTAAGCATTTGTACATGAATATTTCAAGCCTGTTCGATAAACATTCTTGTTATTTTTATCAATTTATACCAGCTTCAGTGTGAATACGTTTGTGATCAAAGCATTATTCAAATAAGCTTTTAACAGCCTCTAAGAAAACTATAGTGACACAGTGTGGTTCACAGAACCATCTCTCAACATAAGCTCAGCCTGTTTATTATTAATATGGTGGCAGTGGTAATCCTTTGAAGAATAATTTTAAGTCCCTCAGTTCCAGTGGTTCCCAGTTCTGAACTTTTAAATATACAGTTGGTTCAGCAACCATACTGCCTCTATATTTTGGTGAGCTCATCTGTACTGGTTGGTGCTATCATTATAATTTGGCTGTGCAGCATTGGGATTATTTTATATATATTTCCCCATCTAAGAAATTAATTATAAATCTGTACTCACTGCATTGTTATAGGAGGGCATCCACATTTCAAAACGCAATCCAAAACGGATTTCTGCCATTTTACACACCTTTACTAATTATTATTATTATTATTATTATTATTATTATTATTATTATCTTTATTTGTACCCCACTAACATCTCCCGAAGGACTCGGTGCGGCTTACAAAGGCCAAGGCCCTCAATAAAACAACAGCATAACAAATACAACAATAGAACTCAAAAAGCAAACCAATAAACATTAAATGTATTTCACATATATCTTCATGGATTCCATTGCATCCAAAGAACAGGGCTAAAGCCAATGAAAATTTATACTGAAGTAAACAATGAGATGTTCTATTTCACTGCAAAAATTAACTTAATTCTTAAATATTATGTCGTTCCATGGAGCTTACCATGCATCTGAGAGCATAATAAGTCATTACTCTTTTTGGAATAATGAATTGCTGTTAACTATTAACTACAGCTATTTCTCATCTACATGTATATTGCTATTGGAATTAAATATTGACTAAAAACAGGCTATAACTGCCAATACCTAAATATCAAGACAATGAATAAACAGTTGCAAATGTTACAATAAATAATCAGATTTCTATTACTTGTGCTGGTTTTTCTGCTCTCACCAATTTGAAAAGATTGCATATTGGGATCAGTAATAGATGGATTTTTCAAGTGGAAAATTAGCCAATTTTGGGGGTTTTTTTAAAGCCAAACTGAGCAAGCAAGATTGAAAGCAGAACAGAATTATTAAGTGTAAAGCAGTGATTTTTAAACTGTGGTCTAGAAATTGCTGTCTGCAAGCAAGATTGAAAGCAGAATTAGTGATGGGTGAATTGACCCCTTTAAAATGTGTAATCTGACAGCCGAGGGACAGTTTTAATGTTATGAACTTTGACAAAAGCTCCTATGCATTACAATGTTTTAAGGCTATCTGGGAATTTTTCATATCCAAAGTTGGTTTTCGGAATATAATTTGGATAGAATGAGAAGCTTTTTTTACACACTATGTACCAACACATGATTGATGCTTGTATGGCAGGGATGTGTAATATTTAGCCTGTGTATCTCCCAATAGCACTAAGGAGTCTTTGAACGCAGATTCAGTAAATGCATATAAGGTCTTGATTTTGTCATCTGTAGTTCTATCTCTGTCCAAGGTCTTTCCCAGACCAACAAAACAGGGGATAGTAGCAGAAGTAGATACTGACAGTGCCATTGTGGAACTCGCCCAATTTTCTTACAGGTCCACGGTTAAATGAGAGTCTAAAATTCTGGGCCAAGGGGTAAAGCCAGGGAATGCCACACTTAATGGCTTTGCTTCCCATAACCTGGATCATTTGGCTGCCACAGAGCTGATCTGGCTCTACACCAACCTTCCAAAAAGAAAATGAAGATCAAGGATGAGAACATTCCCCAATATAACCTTAGAGCAGGGGTCCTCAAACTACGGCCTGTGGGCTGGCCCCGCCCCCCTGAGGGTATTTGTCCGGCCCGCGGGGTGTGGAGAAGAGTGAGAGGCGGCGGGCGAAGCTGCATTTGGCCGCTTCACCTGCCACCTCACTGGGCTCAGCCAGCTCTTCTCCGGCCTCTGGGATGAGGCCTGGCCTCATACCGAAGGCAGGAGAAGAGGGGAAGGCAGCGGGCGAAGCTTTGGGGTCGCTTTACCTGCCGCCTCCCTGGGTGCAGCCTGCACTTCTCTGGCTTCTGGGATGAGGCCTGGCCTCATCCCGAAGGCAGGAGAAGAGGGGGAGGCGGTGGGTGAAGCAGCTTTGGGGCCGCTTCACCCACTGCCTCCCTGGGCACAGCCTGCACTTCTCTGGCCTCCAGGATGAGGCCTGGCCTCATCCTGAAGGCAGGAGAAGAGGGGGAGGCGGCGGCTGAAGCATGTTTGGGGCCGCTTCACCCACTGCCTCCCTGGGCACAGCCTGCGCTTCTCCGGCCTCTGGGATGAGGCCTGGCCTCATCCTGAAGGCAGGAGAAGAGGGGGAGGTGGCGGGTGAAGCAGCTTTGGGGCTGCTTCGCCCACCGCCTTCCCAAGTTTATATTTTAAGTGTGGGGGTTTGTTTTTTTTGCACTGTGAATAAGATATGTGCAGTGTTTATAGGAATTCATTCATTTTTTTCCGAATTATAATCCGGCCCTCCAACAGTTTGAGGCCCTCTGTTTAAAAATTTGAGGACCCCTGCTTTAGAGAGCATGCCTGTGGACTTAAAAGTTACCCATCTTGTGATATGGTTTGGGATTCAATCTTTTGGGTGGAAGAATGGATTCTATTGGCAAAGAACTACAAGATTAAAGTAACAACAATCTGAATATCTAAACGGTTGGCATTTTCCCTCTCTTCACTGGGTATTTTCATTGCTCTCAGTAACTAAAAATTAACAGTAAGCATGTGCGGAGATGATGGAGTTTGGCTGCTTAGTCATACAAACCACCAAACTAAACAGGCATAGAAAAGTGAAATCAAGCCATTTCAAATTGTTCAAATTATGAACACATTATAATTCCATTGGATCCAAGCCAGGTCTCATTTGTGTGTGTGTGGTTGTGTGTACACACACACACACACACACTATATGAATTACGAATAGATCAGATATGATTTATGTACCAACCAATTATGAATTTCTGCAGCAAAACAAAATGAATAAGTAAAAAGCAGTGATTTCTAAGCTATGATATGCCTGCCACAAGTGGTATGTATTACATTTTCAAGTTGTCTTGAAGATAATAAAAAGAATGTGGAAATCTTTTTCCAGAGTAGTGATAAAAAGGCATATACAGTAAGCTCTATGATTGCTGTACTTCACTGAAAAAGGTTGAGTTAGCCTATGTATCAAAATAAGGTGTAAAATTCAGAGCTGGCAGGTGTCATTTTTAAAATTGCAATTGTTTTCTTTGATTTGGTTTTTAAACTGCTGTGTTATGACTTTGTGCAAAGAGGTAATTGTTTAAAATATTTTCAAACCCTTGTTATTTTAGTGGTAAAAAATGCTTCCCTTCAGCACTTAGATTTATTTCTCCCTTCTGACATTCTCAAAACTATGCCTTCTATACTGTAATTTTAATGTGGGACATTTAAACAGTTTTTTTGTGGGATCTTAAAGACAAACAGTTTCTATAGACAGGGTAAGGATGTAAGGATGTTTTTTTCTGTCCAAATTTCTAACATTGCAGAGAATGAGAAAATGAAAAACACTCACACCTTTTATATTTGCTGTGTTTGCATTATTTTATAAACTTTGACTGCCACATTTATTTGGGTTGTCTAAGCTGTATTTCTCAATGCTCAACTGAAGTTTCAAATTAATGCAATGCTAGAAATTTAGGGACTGAAAGAAAAAATTATTTGGGGAGCAGAATTGTTATTTGAGATATCAGTGGCTTCATTTGGATCCTCCATATAGTGACACCTTTGGGCAAACACATTTTTTGACTGTAGTATTCATTTATTTTCTGATAAGATCAGCCCAATTCCATGTAAAAATTTTACTAGGTGACAATTTTCCCCATGTTATCTTGGCTGTTGCCAAGTTTCTCTCTAAGGTTGCCAGGATAAGACAACTTCCTGTATTAGACCCAGGCTGAAACTTGCCATGTATCTATTTGCAGTATTCTTACCCTTGTTCAAATGCATCTTGCATTGCATGTTGTCCTGAGTTTAATTGGTCTTAGCAGTTTATGAATCTGTTTGCTGTTGTGCACCTTTTACCACAGAGCAAATTGAGTCTTTGGACCATAATAAAGTTTTTGATTTGATTTGATAAAATAGATAAGTCTTAATATCTTTAGAGAAAATTTACTATATTGATTTCTAATTTTGCACACCAGATTTTAAGTACTGGTGCAGCTTAGCAATCCTACCCACAGGGATTCTTGGTTACTGAAAAGAATCAGGGTAGAAAGTACAAATGCAGCTTTAAAACTGAAAATTAAGAAAACAAAATAATGTCCACAAGATGATTTACAGATGATGTAGATGATGTAGAAATTGCAATAGTTTAAGATTTTTCATTCACTCCTCAATCATTAATCATAATTGAGACTACAGTAAAAAACGAAGATGAAAACTCAGAATTGGGAAAATAGCTATGAAGGTACTAGTTAAGATTCTGAAATATAAAGATATATCACTAAATACTAAAGTTAGGGGCGGGGCGGGTCAATACCATAATATTTACCATTTCTATGTATGGTTGTCCTTCCCTCTTTCTTTCTTTCTTTCTCTCTCTCTCTCCCCTTCCCTTTCTCTCTTTCTTTCCTTCCTTCCCCCTCTCTCTTTCCTTCCTTTCTTTATCTCTTCTCTCTTTGCTTTCTTTCTTTTTTCCTTCCTTTTTTCTCTCTCTCTTTCCTTCCTCCCTTTTCTCCCTTCCTTCCTTCTCGAAGTGTTAGACTCCCCAAAACCTCTGCTGTGTGTGAGAGAGATCTCTCAATTCAAACAAAAATAAGGCAGTTTTGTGTATGGAAATGATGCCTCTTTTCCTTCTCTTTGCAAAGGAAAAGGGTCCTCTTCCCTTTCTCCGAGGGAAGGGGTATTGGATAGATATAGCCTTCCATTTCAGGAGAAGGGCCCTCTTAATCTGGATCGGTGTTCACGGAAGAAGCACAAGCCTGGATTCGCCTTGGTGCATGTGGTGAGTGATCTCTCCATCCAAACACAAACATCATGATTTTGATGATTTTGCTCATTGAAATGATGCCACTTTCCCCCTCATTTTCCAGTTTCAGGTGGAGATAGATGAAGGGAAAAAAAGCACAACCTTGGGCACAAAGAGAGGAATACTACCATCAAAGGAGAAGGGAAAATATTGGAGAAAAGGAGAAGGATGTGCATTGGCTTTCATGACCAGAATCATTGGGTTGCTATAAGTTTTCTGGGCTGTCTGGCCATGTTCCAGAAGCATTCTCTCCTGAGGTTTCACCTGCACCTATGGCAGGCATCCTCACAGTTGTGAGGTCTATAATATATAAACCCCATTTTCCACAGATATATCAATCCCACTTGCCTAGTTTCCAACAGACCTCACAACTTGAAGTTTCCCCAGTGCCAGTGCTGTTTTTTTTCCTACTGTGCATGTGTGTCTACTAGGCTTTTTTGATCCAAATAAAATTTGTTCAAAACTCATTTTGGCTGTAGGGGGCGCTGGTAGTTCTATTCTAAAGTCACTTCCTTTTAAAAAAATTCAAAACTTTCCGACACTTCTGAAACAGCTTCGTTAATGGCAGATACACATGTGCAGTAGGAAAAAAACAGCACTGGCACTGGGGAAACTTCAGGGCTCTTCCACAACAGGGCCTTTTGCAATCTCTACCATTGGGGGCCTTCCCTTCACAAACTACAACAATGGCTGTGCTTAGGCATGCCCACCTCATCCCTCCTTTGCATTGCCCGGGAGGGGAAGCAAAACTTTACAAAAGTTGCTTAATGCTTGTGAAAATTAAAATAACATTGGGAGAGTTCCGAACATTACAAAATATTTATGAATAAAAAGGGTAAGTGGTTCAAATCATAATTACACCTCTTACTTTTGCTGCATGGTTCAAAATTGATTCAAAAGACCAAATTCAATAGGTTTTAATGAATTTAAGGTTTTAACGAAGCGAACCTAACCAACTTTAGTGTCTACCATTAGGGAATCAATTCTGAAGTTTCAGAAGTTTAGGAAGGTTTTGATTTTTTTTAAAAAAATGGAAGTGACTTCAGAATCGAACCACCAGCACCCTCAAGCCTAATAAATATATTAAATTATAACATCAAAACATCACAAAGCATAACATTTTGTGCTGAAATAGAATATATTATACATAAAACGCAAAAGAAACCTAGCTCCTATTAATAACCAATTAAAAATGCAGTATCAATTTAAAATTAGTCCTAATGCAAATCAGGCTTGAACTCTCCCTCGAAGCAATGATGTCTAAAATGAGGCCGTTGTCCTTTGGTATATCATGAGACGATATGACTTCCCAGAAAAGACAATAATTCTTAGCAAGGTAGAAAACAGTATAAAAAGAAGAAGGCCACTTTCTATCAAGAAAGCCATGGTTATGAGTCTGCAAGTTCTGAATAGGGCTGTTGGAGGTCTCTCATTCATAGAGCTTCCATAACACAAAGTTGACTGGATGGCAGTTAACAACAAAACAAGCCCCCAGGGATTTGTGAATGTTTCCATTTCCTTGAGTTTCTTCTAAGTCTACAGGAAAATCAATATTGCTGTTCCTTTTTTGAACACAATTTCTGCTCCATGCACATTGTACATCAAAATGTACTTTCCCCCTAATGTAAATAATTTGCAAACAATCTCCCTTTATAATACAGTTTATATTTTGTCACACTTTGTTTGAAGGGAGAGCTGTACTGGAGTTTAACTGTGAATTTCAGTGCAAATTTCCATGAACAAGTATGCCTTAGTTCAGATTTTATTTGATGAACTATACATTAAGTATGTTCACTGAAATTTAAACTGAGTAAATTTGCTCCCCATTTGTTTCTCCATACACATTTGCAATGTAAATTTAGCAATCAAAATGAAGATGCATGGGATCAGGTCCTGGGATAAGGAGTTAGTGATTGTTCCAGTGTTCCTAGGGATGTAAAATGGGTGTTCCTTCTACTATGTAGCAGTTAAATGTGATGTGATTGATATATCATTAAAGATAGTAAGTTAGGGTTTAAATTAGTTATTGAGCTACCTGTAGGCTACTGCTATCTATTTAAAAGTAAATGGATACAGAATGACAATCACATTAATCTAGGTATACATGGAAGTTGGGTCAATACCTCAAGTATATAGATGTGAATAATAATAATTACTATGTAGCACAGGTGAAAATGTTTACATTTTTATGACAAGCCTCTCACATTTTTCTTGGTTGTTTTAGAACTGAATCATGAGCTAATGATCTTTAGGCTAGATATGAGACAGAAAGTTCATCTAAGTGGGCTACACAGCTGTCTATTCATATTCCCAGAACTGACAATTCAACTAACATATTGCACTTTAAGCAGGTATCTCTACCTGTGTTAATTGAGAGTTTTGCATACTATTTCCCTCCAAAACTGCTGATGTAAGAATTCAATCAGAAGTTAAGTTTCATCCATTGACAGTTCTGTTAAGATGTCGGGAGCAACTGTTGTCTGCAGACTGCATAGAGCCCATGTTCTTTTTACAAACGCCAGAAACTGCTGAAATACTCCCAAAATCTCAATATTGTGAGCATTTGTTTGATACATAACAAAAATAATCATTCTTGGGGAATAGTAGATATTAGAAACAACTCCATGAGGAAAAAAAAATATATAGACATCAAATCAGCCAAAAAAGAAATCAGAAATAGTGTATGGCTCCATTTTTTAGTTATTTGGGGTTGATTTGTGAGTGGACACAGGAGCAAGAATTAGTCTCATTCCCTCTAAAGTTGCTTACCCACACATTTTTACATTTTGCCACATGATATATTTTACCACAGCTACACAGAAAATAATAACAACATGCTAGATTGATGGTACTGTAATACCTGTAGAACCTATTTGAGCACAAACAAAAATTAGAATATAGACATGCTATTAAGAATGTACGGAAATGCCCTCTATCAGTATACATTAATAAATATACAAGAGATGTTTGTCAAGATATCATAGGAATGCACTGTGTTTAAAACAAACCTAACATCAACAGTAACAGGACTTAACTAGAAATATATTAGGAAAAACAAAACATTATATGGCTATCAGAAGTAAAAATGGTTTGTAGAAAAACAATACTTGACATTTTCTGAGACTTTTTCCCCATCTAGAAGCATGTATTTTTAAACTGATTGTTGTACAACATATGTGAAAGATAGAATTCCTGTTCTCCTACATGCAAATATTTTCTTATGTGAAATCCAACATTCCTTACTGTTGGCTATGTTGGCTTGGACTACAAACATCAAAAGGGCAACAGGTTACTCACACTTAATTGGTCATTGAATAACAGACACACGGGAATTTAATTAAAACATTCACCCCTTATTTTTGTTTTTAAGCCCAACTATTAGGCTTTGGCTTTCCATACATAACCAGAATAGAACTCGTGTAGTTTTTCAGGTCTTCTGCACTATCTAAGAATGCCAACAAGCCTAGCCATTGGTGAGGAATACTGGTAGCTGTAGTATAACTGTCATGCCTTCACAGAGGCTTTACTGTTTTCTTTGTCAAGCCTCAGTTGTTCCCTTAGTGAAAATGGTTTTAGTTCTCTTATGTTTAGTTTTCTGTGGGAGGGAACCTTAGTTAGACACTGGCCCTTTCAGACTCTCCCCCTTCCCCCAGGAACTGAGATTGCAGTCCTCCTCAGCAACTCTTTCGCAGCTATTTAGTTAGTCAAAGGATGCCAGGAGTCTAGAGACTGCAACATCTTCCATGTTTAAAGTTTAGCGTTTAGGAAACTGCAGTTTAAGGTTTTGGAAACTCCATTAAAGGTTAACAAAGAAACTCGGTCAAAGAAGAAGACAAAACCAGATAGAGGACACAGGAAAGAGGCCAGAAAGGAAGATCTCTTCAAAAGTAATCAAGAGGATCCAAGTTAAGTTCTGAGCTCCCATCTGTTCCCTTGAAGTAGTTGTTCATTAGTCAGACTCTGGGAGGAGTTAGGATACTGATCTGTCATACAATTAATTATCTTTGTTTGTTGTTACACCTTTTTTATAAGTTTCCAACTTAGTTTTTACCAAGAATTGGGCATCTGAAAATTAGCTCAGGAGACAAAACAATAACTAAATTTGGATGAACATTTTTGCTTTAGAACATAGATAAGCAAGCAAAAATCTACAGGTTTGCAATAAATGCTTTCTTTTTGGTATTTTCAAAGTCAAGTGTTTTTCATCTTTTCAAGGCCTAGTTCACATCTTGGGAGTCATATAAACAACCATTCATTTATTCCATTGTCCTGTTTTATGGTTCAGGTACAAGAAGGGCCCCTTCCACATGCCACATGTGGATTCTATTGTTTCACTTTAATTGATATGCTTCTGTTTCATTAAATCCTTAATCTCCAGATAAATTACTGGACCCTGAAATAAAGTAGGATCTGTTCACCCCGAAACAGATACTCCTGTGTGCATTCAAATTCAAATTAAATACAGATCTTTAATATACCTTTGAGCTATCCTCTTTTTTTCTAGGTCTCATAAAACTAGCCAAATTTTTGAGCGCTCAGCAGAATTCAGGGACAAAAGGAAAGTAAAAATGGGGAAAAAGTATTGTCACTGCTTTCTATATTTGTCTTTACAAAAATGAATGTAATATTAAATTGGAATTCATTCAGAAATAAGAAGCGATTGTACTGCTGTTGTAGCATATCTTTCCCCACTTCATCCTCATTATATTTCACAATTAGAATTTACTCTTTTCAGTCACAGTAGAATAGATTTTGGTTAATATGGGTCTAGTGGAGGAATAATTACCTAAAAGAGAACTCTTCCACCAATTGTGGGTTCTGAAAGTGGTTTAATTTATTCTTGTTGAGGTGGTTTAATGAGCTCTGGTTCCTAATGAGTTTTATTTTGAGATTCATGTTATAAATGTTTGGAGAATTTTGCTTAGCAAATACATGGCATTTGCACACACACAAACAAGTAATTACACAAAATTATGGTACAGTCTGAATCTGGAAATGGGTTTGCACCACAGTTTGAAGGTCTCAATTACCAGATAGCTTTTCAGTAGAGCAATTAGATGATTTCAGTACTGGATGAGGCTACACAGTCCTGGAAAGGTATATAGCTGGAGGCACCAGGCTTTCTTACTCCCTGGCTGCAGAGTTGCTGCTCGGCAAATACTGTACAAAACAAAAGGCCTGCTGCTTTCTCCTCTACTCTTCTCTTGGGATTTATTTATTGAAAATGCTTTCTAGATCTCTTTCATCCTGATAGCCTCCAGGGCTGCTGATGAAGAGTAATAAAAATACAATATAATTATAATTGTTTAAAAACTATGACAGATCATTGTTGATGCAACAGTAACAAAGAGAAGATACAACAGTCAAAACTATAAAGAAAGCAGAGGTAATAAAAAGAACTCAAAATGCATGGGTAAATAAAAAATGACTTGTTTTGACACTTAACAGATTGCAATGACAAGATCAGTCAAAGTACCATATAGCAGTGCTCCGAACACAAGGTGATACTGATTTTCTGTTGCTTCTGTTGCCTTTTCAGCAATATTTTACTTCCTCATATTATCAATTGTCACTGTTTTGGACTCTTGAGGGAAAAATACTCAGAAAGAAGTTATACTCTATTCTGGCTCATAAGGGCCAAATTGGCTATGCTTTTTTCATGAAAAACTGCTGGTGACTTTCTACCACTGAGCTATAGAGAGTGTCTTATCCTACTGCACCTGTGCGTGGTTTGTAACTGCATAGTGGCAGATAGGAAAGTGCTCCAAAGGGTTACCATTTCTGCACAGAGAATAATTGGTTGCCCACAGCCTTAAAAAACTCAGAGATTCATCTTACTCACACATTCTTTTTTTAAAAAAATATTACCATCTGACAGACAGTACAGGGTGACAAAGGCAATGACAAATAGACTGAGAGACAGCTTTTATCCTAGAGCTGTAACTATGTTGAACTCCATGGCTTCACATTGATGTAGCATTGGGGACTGTTTGATGGGATGTGGAGGGATGGATGTGTTGTTTGTGATGTGTGTTGGGGAAATCTTTTAATTCCATTGTTCAGTACACAATGACAATAAAGCTATTCTATTCTATTCTATTCTATTCTATTCTATTCTATTCTATTCTATTCTATTCCATTCCATTCCATTCCATTCCATTCCATTCCATTCCATTCCATTCCATTGTTTAGCTAACCTGTTGGAAGTTACTTTGACAGATAGTGTGTCAGCCAGTGAAGTAAAGGATCTTCTTTTCTATCCTCTGTCAACTTCTCTTGTTATTCTTGTTATGTGCTAGTCCTGTTCAAAGGCTCTATGGCACCTTGCTGTCAGACTTTGCAAAGTACACTGATCTATCAAGCTTCTCTTAGGAATCCATTTTGAATAGACCCAGAAATTTTTGAGGGTGTCGTTATTGACAATTCCTCTACTATTGTGGTCACTTATCTATTACTGTACTTCCCAACCCCATTCTTACATTTTACAGGCTATTGGCTCCATATACAATGTGAATGCATTCAAAATTTGTGTGAATAAGGAATATATGCATCATTGTATACTCACTTGAACTTACTGGTGCAACTGTTGAGCTTGAGATAGAAAACCTCAGTGGGAGAATGAGATGGAATTGTAGATTTTGTTACAATGTGAGCTGAGAAAGGCAGTTAAAAGGAGTTGGGAAGATATATTAAATCAAAGGTAGTAAAAAGTGAGGGAATAGTAAGGTATATTCAAAGCTACGTCCAGTGCCAACCATATTTTGACTTACACCTGTTGAACTGAATTGAACTTGTTAGAAGGAAAGGAAAGAATATTCTAAAATATTCAAAGAACAGATGAAAACATATGTCCTGATTGTTGGCAAGCCTTAATAAGCAAAATTATTTTTGAACTTGGCAATTCCACACACACAAACCCATGTAGTCCTTTGAACAGAAAACACTATTTTTTTGTGCAGAAATAGTCTCTGGAAACTCTACAGTGGGGAGGAAAATTGATTAAATTACATGTTCATGCCTACAAGAATGAAATTAATCTATATTTACATTCCTTCTTGTCTGACATAACAATTGTATGTCAGATTGATTTCAGCGGGTCTTCTTTAGGCAGAACAACAATTGTATGTAAACCTGAATCAGTTTCTTAGATAGTGAAACATCATTTCTTATTTTTCATTGAAGGACTGCAATGCGGAAGTCATTTCAGAACCATGCGGAAGTCATTTCGGAACCATTGGCAACCATCTTTGAGAGTTCTTGGAGAACGGGAGAAGTTCCAGCAGATTGGAGGAGGGCCAATGTGGTCCCAATCTTCAAGAAGGGAAAAAAGGATGACCCAAACAACTACCGTCCGGTCAGCCTCACGTCGAGACCGGGCAAGATTCTGGAAAAGATTGTTAAGGAAGCGGTCTGCAAACACTTAGAAACAAATGCAGTCATCGCTAATAGTCAACATGGATTTATCAAAAACAAGTCATGCCAGACTAATCTGATCTCTTTCTTTGATAGTGCTACAAGCTGGGTAGATGCGGGGAATGCCGTGGATGTAGCGTACCTGGATTTCAGTAAGGCCTTCGACAAGGTCCCCCATGACCTTCTGGCAAGGAAACTAGTCCAATGTGGGCTAGGCAAAACTACGGTGAGGTGGATCTGTAATTGGTTAAGTGGACGAACACAGAGAGTGCTCACTAATGCTTCCTCTTCATCTTGGAAAGAAGTGACGAGCGGAGTGCCGCAGGGTTCCGTCCTGGGCCCGGTCCTGTTCAACATCTTTATTAATGACTTAGATGAAGGCCTAGAAGGCATGATCATCAAGTTTGCAGACGACACCAAATTGGGAGGGATAGCCAATAGTCCAGAGGACAGGAGCAGAATTCAAAACGATCTTGACAGATTAGAGAGATGGGCCAAAACTAACAAAATGAAGTTCAACAGTGACAAATGCGAGATACTCCACTTTGGCAGAAAAAATGAAATGCAAAGATACAGAATGGGTGACGCCTGGCTCAAGAGCAGTACGTGTGAAAAAGATCTTGGGAGTCCTCGTGGACAACAAGTTAAACATGAGCCAACAATGTGATGTGGCGGCAAAAAAAGCCAATGGGATTTTGGCCTGCATCAATAGGAGCATAGTGTCTAGATCTAAGGAAGTAATGCTACCCCTATATTCCACTTTGGTTAGACCACATCTGGAATATTGTGTCCAATTCTGGGCACCACAATTCAAGAGAGATATTGACAAGCTGGAATGTGTCCAGAGGAGGGCGACTAAAATGATCAAGGGTCTGGAGAACAAGCCCTATGAGGAGCAGCTTAGGGAACTGGGCATGTTTAGCCTGAAGAAGAGAAGGCTGAGAGGAGATATGATAGCCATGTATAAATATGTGAGAGGAAGCCACAGGGAGGAGGGAGCAAGCTTGTTTTCTGCTTCCCTGGAGACTAGGACGCGGAACAATGGCTTCAAACTACAAGAGAGGAGATTCCATCTGAACATGAGGAAGAACTTCCTGACTGTGAGAGCCGTTCAGCAGTGGAACTCTCTGCCCCGGAGTGTGGTGGAGGCTCCTTCTTTGGAAGCTTTTAAGCAGAGGCTGGATGGCCATCTGTCAGGGGTGATTTGAATGCAATATTCCTGCTTCTTGGCAGGGGGTTGGACTGGATGGCCCATGAGGTCTCTTCCAACTCTTTGATTCTATGATTCTATGATTCTATGTCCCTGTATGCTGTATGTTATAGATAAATGCAAGAGCTACTTCAAATTATTACTTTATGCTATTTGGGAGAATGTCAGGAAAGTATATCTCATGGCACATTCTTATGTGTATAAACACAACCATTTGTATTTAATAACAACACTATTGTAAATTGTGATATCAGTTTTTTATGAATGTGCCAAAGGTATCTCCAGAGCCATTGGACTGACTGAATTAATTGGCACATCGTCATGTTGGTTTAACTAGTGACCTCTAAGGACCAGGCTTTAAGGTGGGAACCTATGGATACATCAGAAGTCTCTCTTTGCACATGACTGAGGTGTACAACATTTGAGCCACAAATAGGTGCCTTACCCATGTGTTGGATATATGTAGTGTGGGTATAAGAATGTCCCCTTGTTTCTCAAGTTTGTACTGTCTACATCCTAACATCATTGTTTTGGCAATCAACACGTGCACTGCTGCAATTTAATTAGGAGTGAGCAATATTTTGCGAAGACTTGTTTTTTTTAAAGCTTTCTGTGTTCTCCCCAATGTTCTTTTACTTTCCTAACAGTAAAGACTAGCATGGGGTCATATATTCACATTATTCCAAAGATTACTCTAAGGAACTCATCTGTGGGATGTAGAATTTAATGATATATAGTAATATTTCAGTAGGACATTCTTCTCAGTATGTGCATATATGTTCACACTTATTCCTTTTCACACTCAGCCTTTTGAAAGGCTTATACACAGAATGCTTCAAGTGACAAACAATAATTTTCTAACTCAGTGGTTACTATTACTACTATTATTAGCAGACAGCAGCCTTTCATTGTTGCTTTCAAATACAGAGTGAAAGAAAACACACATATCTACTTTAAATGACATATGACAGCTATTTTGGGCCCTGGCCCACCCCACAGCATCTAAGGTGAAAACATAGTCTCAGATTTATAATTCCACTGATTCACTTCAGAAGCTGCCTTCAAAAAAATCCTGACAGAATGCAGGAAAATATAATAATGCTCCTTGCAGCCAACTTTGCATACTTACGCTACTAGAAGCAAGGTTAAAGATATAAATAGTGATCTTTGCAGAATGCCAGTTCTATAAATATAGGAGAGGCGAGACAACTTTACATTTTCTCCTGTCAAGAATAGTTCTTAAATGGATGACAGTGTATTAGGCAGATTTTTAAATGCAAAAGCAATATGCTTGAATGGGCAACAATTTCCCTATTCTTGAGGAGATATTGAACCAAGACCCAATTATGTCATCGCACAGTTAATAGCACCAGTGTTCTCAGAATGATGTGGTATCTTGAATTATCTTAAATGGGACAGATGATTGGTTTAATGTCCCGTGCAGAGTGGCGTGGAGCAGCACAATGGCCATTCCAGGGGCTGCACCACAGAAGCATTTTCATAGCCTCTTGGAAATGGAACAAAGACTCAGTCATAGGAATTTGACCAGCTCACTGCCTAGAGAGAGAACAAAATAATGTTGGATATTCTCAATAAGGGCAAGGCAAATCTTTCTAAAATTCCAAGTGTCTGAGTATAGTTTGAATAGTCACTCCACCACCATCATACAATATTTTTAAATGTAAACTAAAGTTATTTAATTCACATAGGGATAAATTTCTTTCTTTTGTTTTAATTGGGCAATACGTTTAGGATAAGATGATATGAATTTATGAATTAGAATAGGGACCAGACTTTATCAAGACTGTTATGAACTGAATTGATTCCTGAAAGCTTTAAAAATATTTGGTTATATATTTTTTTGCTATTGTTTAACATATATTGTGAAGCCTCCCACAGGATGGTAAAACATCCGAGCATCCACTGGGCAACATCGTTGCAGATGGCTATTCTCTCACACTAGAAGCGACTTCCAAACACAATATATTGTAAGTAAGGCAGGAGATAATAAAAAAGAAAATACATGAATCATGGGATTGCTGTAAATTGACTTGAAGCCTCATAACAAGAAGAATAGAATGCATCTGGTTCCCTGTGGAGGTACCTAGAGAACATTGGTCATCTGGAGTTTTAGAGAGCAATGCATTATATGCAGATGACACACAGCTCTACTACTCTTTTCTACCTAGAGTTGTCCTGGTCCTAAACCAATATATGTCACCAGTAATAGGCTGGATGAGGCCAAACGAATTGTACCTTTAATCCAGACAAAACAGAGATGATACTAGTCAGTCGAAAGACAGAACAGAAAAAAAGGATACAACTTGTGCTGGATGGGGATTGCACTGTCCCTGATGATATAGGGCCACAGTTTGAGGGTATAGAGTGGAAGAAGATCACACAACTTATGGCAATGAATTGACCCGGACTGGTTTTTGGATTTCGATTTTAATTGATGTGTCTTAATTAATTGTTTTAATTGTTGTAAAACTTGTGCATCAACTGCATCTGTTCCTTCAGACGTCGGATCTAGTGGTATATGTCTTAGTTAATTCTGTTTGGATTACTGTAATGCACTCTATGCCTTTGAAGATTGTTCACTCTCCTTAGAGCTGTGGCTAGATTACTACAGGGAATGCACAACTCCCCTGCTGCAACAGCTCCACTAGGACCAGGGTGTTTCTGGGACCAATTCAAAGTGCTAATTATGACTAATAAAGCCCAAGATGACTTTGGTCTAGGCTATCTGGCATATCATATCTTCCAACAATGAGATGTTCATGAGCATCTCTTATCTCAATCCCACCACCATCACAAGAATGGTTGGTGGGGATGCAAGAGAGAGTCTTCCTGTTGGCCACCCCTTGTCTGTGGAACTCCCTGCCTAGAGATGCCAGAATGTCTCCATACAAACAGGCTTTTAAAGAAGAAAGGTTTTAAGACCAAGCTGGGGGTGGGGGCTCTGTAGTGTTTTATATATTTGAATTGTTTTTAAGAGTGTTGTGTTTAATTGTATTCTTATGTTTATAATAATAAATAATAATAAACCTTTATTTGTACCCCGCTACCATCTCCCGAAGGACTCAGTGTGGCTTACAAGAGGCCAAGCCCACATACAACAATAAAACAACAGCAACAACAATACAGCAAAATAAATCAAAACAAAGCAATAACATTAACAACACACAATGATGCAATTTAAAACTATGGCAGGGCCAAATGTAATAACTAAAATTAAAATTAAAAAGTGCTGGGCATGACCAGGAGAAAAGGATAGGTGTTTGGAGAGGGATGGGTTTGCAGATATCCTGAATCTCTGATAAAGTGCGTTGGGGACAAAATGCTTTCCTTATTCTGGGAAGGCACACTGGAACAGCCACGTTTTCAAGCTCCTCCTAAAAATTTCCAGTGATGGGGCTTGCCTGATATCCTTAGGGAGAGAGTTCCAGAGTCGAGGGGCCACCACCGAGAAAGCCCTATCCCTCGTCCCCACCAATCACGCTTGCGATGCAGGTGGGATCGTAAGTAGGGACTCTCCAGATCAACGAAGAGATCGTGTGGGTTCGTATGCAGAGATGCGGTCACGCAGGTAGGTGGGTCCCAAACCATTTAGGGCTTTGTAGGTAAGCACCTGCATCTTGAATTGGGACCGGAAAATGAAAGGCAGCCAGTGGAGCTCCTTAAACAGGAGGGTTGACCTCTCTCTGTAAGGAGCACCGGTTAACATGTTTATGTTTTAGGTTTAAAATTGAACATTTTATTTTACTAGCATTGTTAGCCACTTTGAATCTCTTTTAAGAGAGGAGATGGAGAAGAATAAGAATAAGCATAAGAATAAGCATAAGAATAAGAATAATAACAAGAAGAAGAAGAAGAAGAAGAAGAAGAAGAAGAAGAAGAAGAAGAAGAAGAAGAAGAAGAAGAAGAATAGCAAAATTGAATGAAAGAACCCGGTGCAAAAGAGAATATGGTCCCATAGTATATTTAGGGATAGTCCAAAATGCAGCACCCCAGACCTCTCAACATTACTATATATCTAAAAGTGCTTCAGCTGGAAAGGGCTCCTTTCTAGTCACCACCAAGTTTACACCAAAAGAAAAAGAAACACAAGAAGGGCCTATGACTTAAGCAATCAGACAAGCCTTATGTGGAAAGAATTAATCCTTTATGCATCTGCATGCAAGATGTTTTAGGGACATAGAATAGCAGCTTTCATTGTTCATTTGTTCAGTCGTTTCCAACTCTTGGTGACCTCATGGACCAGTCCACGTCAGAGCTTCCTGTCGGCGGTCACCACCCCCAGCTCCTTCAAGGTCAATCCAGTCACTTCAAGGATGTTATGCATTCATCTTTCCCTTTATCAGCCCATCTTCCCTTTTCCTTCCATTTCCCCCAGCATCATTGTCTTCTCTAAGCTTTCCTTTCTTGTCATGATGTGGCCTCTACTATCTTTCCCTCCAATGAGCAGTCAGGCTTTATTTCCTGAAGTACGGACTGGTTGGATCTTCTGGCGGTCCAAGGCACTCTCAGAACTTTCTTCCAGCACCACAGTTCAAAAGCATCTATCTTCCTTCACTCAGCCTTCCCTATGGTCCAGCTCTCACATACCATTGTTTTAACTATGCGGATCTTCGTTGCCAGTCTCCTAATTTCCTGGCTGCAGTCTGCATCTGCAGTAATCTTTGCACCTAGAAATTCAAAGTCTGTCACTGCCTCCATGTTTTCTCCCTCTATTTCCCAGTTGTCAATCATTCTTGTCGCCATAATTTTGGTTTTTTAATGTTTGGCTGCAATCCAGCTTTTGCTCTTTCTTCTTTCACCTTGATTAGAAGGCTCCTCGGCTCCTCCTCACTTTCGGCCATCAAAGTGGTGTCATCTGCATATCTAAGGTTGTTAATGTTTCTTCCAGCAATGTTTACCCCAGCCATGCATTCATCAAGCCCCGCACATTGCATTATGTGTTCTGCATACAAAGTTGAATAGCTTGGGTGAGAGTATACAACCCTGCCATATGCCTTTCCCAATCTTGAACCAGTCAGATGTTCCATGTTCAGGAATAGTAGCAGTACTTTTCTTAATGCCCAGATACAAAACAGCAGTGATTATTTAAAACTGAATTTATCAGCCTTTTCACTAAGATCAAGTGTAGTATCTGTTCTTATCAGTTTAACATCTGATACATCCTCTATTTGAGGACTATATATTAAATGGGTTTTTGGGTCTGGGAGATGGAATAGGGACTTGTTTCATCCACTCGACACATCAACCTGGTATTGCAGTGCCTCCAACTAATATGCACCCCCACCCCCCTAAAAAAGAAAGAAATTAAAGAAAAGAAAAGAAAAATACCAGCCTAGTAAGCAGTCATTTGTTAAGCTTTCTTGGGTAAATATTATCTATGAATGATACCAGCCTAGTAAGCAGTCATTTGTTAAGCTTTCTTGGGTAAATATTATCTATGAATGATACGTTTATTTTAAAGTCTTCTAGGGCCTTAAACAGTTAAAAATACATCCGTAAAATAATCTTATGTGAATGGATATTGGGAATTCTAGTCATTCACCTCAGTGGTAAATCATTGAACTATAGATAATAGTTTTTCTGGAAAGTATCCTTGGCTCTGGGCTGGATCACTGGATTCTTCTAAACACATAGTAGAAGAGGAATTGACAATATAGTGTGTGTCCCTCTAGTTGTCCTTCCATCCTGCCGCTTCACTCTCTTTCTGTCTTCAGTCTTGCCCTATGTCTTGTTCCTTCCATTTTGCTTGTTGTTCAGTCCTCATTAACATTCTTCAATTTTGACTCCGTGTTTTCTGCTACCTGGCTCACATCTGATTATTGTCCATGGCCCAATTATGTCAATAACCAGAACAGATGAAAGGGGACACAATTCAAAGTCCTGGGCAATGTTTTAGGAAAATAATTGCCTTTGGAATTGTTGATCTGATATGCTCCCATCCCATGATGAGAAGTAAACCAGTTCTGTTTGCCGGAGAAGGCAGCTCACCGAAATCTTAAATCAGGCATCCTCAAACTGCAGCCCTCCAGCTGTTTGGGCCTTCAACTCCCACCATTCCAGACCATTGAAAAAGCTCGTTAAGGCTTCTGGGAGTTTGAGTCCCAAACAGCTGGAGGGCTGCAGTTTGAGGATGACTGACTTAAATAAACTGTTGCAACAAATTCAAAGGAGTATAGAATTGTTACAGACAATCAGTTGAACCCACAATTATGATTATTTACAGACCATCAACATCCAAGTGATCTGATAAAACACAGGTAAACAGATAAAAGCCCTCATTATCAGTTTTCTCTACTGTCAGTAATACAGTAGACAGTTGCCTATCAAGTCAGAAATATTGTCCATTCTGATGCCTTTGATGCAGCAAACAAATATTATTTCAGAAATTCTATTTCATGGCCCTTCATATGGGGCTCTGAGTGAATGGTCTTCAATGTTTTGCATAATTTATGTATAGAAACTAGAATTATCAGGGGAAATTCTTCAGCACTAGATAAAATAATTATGTTGTAACAAAGCTAAAATTGTTGGCACATAATATATTACTTTGTTTTTAAACTCTTCTGCTTTGATCCCATTAGTATAATTGGCGTGCATAATTTAAAACACACGCAATGTTCTATTTGTTAAAAAAATAAGCACGGTTAATAAAAGAACATTAACATTTGTTTTAAAAATCCATAATATCTTTGTTCCTCCAGCATTGAAATAACGGGCCTGCACAACCATATGGAATAACTATGGGCAACGTTATTATTGTTACCTATTTAACTTTCTTTGTGACCATCAAATCAATTCTTAAAGGGTATGAACATGGTGTGGAATAAGCTGAGGCAGTGGCCATCCAAGTTAGGAGTGTGCAGAGTTGAGACATCCAAGTTAGGAGTGTGCTGAATTCTGTTTGGTGATTCAGGAAAATTCAGTCATCTGGCTACCAGATTGCTAAAAATGGACTGGACAGGACCCAGCAGAAGCCTTAACCAGAACTGACAACAAGCAGCTAAATCTTTTAATTAATGGAGTGATGG